>NC_084742.1:60949156-60951656 GCF_033978785.1 Entelurus aequoreus | reverse complement strand
ATATACATATATACATGTATGTGTACATACATATATGTGTGTACATACATATGTATGTATACATACATATGTATGTATACATACATATGTATGTGTACATACATATGTATGTATATGTATATATGTATACATGTATATATGTATACATATATATATGTATACATATATACATGTATACATATATATATGTATACATACATACATATATATATACATACATACATACATATAGATGTGTATGTATGTATGTGCAAAGTATTTCTGGGCAATGTTTTTAAATTTAATCATCACCCCATAAATGTAATTTAATGTTGTAATATTTCCATCATAATGTCTGCGTACTTAAAGTTTCAGTGTATTATTGTGTGTGTTAAAACTAGTGTGTGTGTGTGTGTTAAAACTAGTGTGTGTGTGCAGGACCTGCGGAGACATTCCTGTGGTCGCCATGACGTCCCTCAGACCTGCCAATGAGGAGACACGCTTCAGTCAAAAGGAGGACAGGACAAAAAGACTTTGAAAACAAACGGACGATATCTTAACTTGTTATGATTTGTCGTCTGGTGGATCCAAAGATGACATTCAACAATCATCACTTTCATGCCTATTATATTTCTATTGTCATTCAATTAACATGATTGTATTTCATTATCGTTGCTGTGTGAGGGCGGAGTCACACCGTTCAAGTAAAATGATTTTGCACATGCGGAATGCATTTTGACATTTTTGATGTCACACTGTCTGTGATGTTTCATGAAAGCTGGGCGCTGCCATAGTGCCTGTAGTGCTTGTTTTGCAAGCCTATTTCTTTACATATTTATTTGATGATATCATATTCCCACATATTTATTTGATGGCATATTCTCACATTATTCAACACACGCACTTCTTATTCAGGAGCTACTAAACTAGCACACATAAAAACATGTTCTTAAAAGAGTTTTGCTGTCATGGTTGGCTACGCACAAATGTACAAACTTCTATTTTTGTCCTGCTAAAGTAAGAATATGAAGATGTAAATACGATGACTTTCTACCAACATGGAGGCACAGGAAAGAAGAAAGAAATTTCTGGACTTGGTTGGAGTTACTACTTGAAAAGTGTTTTTTTTTGTAAACTGTTTTATGAAATATTTGTTGTGTTGACCAATAAACTTCTGGAAAATACTCTGTGTTGCATATTTCTCACCTTTGACTGCACACCTGGCATGAAGTGGTCACATGGTGTTCCATCTCTCATGAATCCAATATCACCATCGCACCCGTATCGCATTTGACGACTCACTCATCATGTGACCTTTTTTTTTCTGCCAGGAAGTCAGGATGTTGATGTTAAATACTAGCATCACATACTAATACATCACAAAATAATACTTATAATACATCACAAACTAATACTTGTAGTTAACATCAGTAGTTAGCATCACATACTAATACTTGTAGTTAGCATCACATACTAATACTTGTAGTTAGCATCACATACTAATACTTGTAATACATCACACACTAATACTTGTGGTTAGCATCACATACTAATACTTGTAATACATCACACACTAATACTTGTGGTTAGCATCACATACTAATACTTGTAATACATCACACACTAATACTTGTAGTTAGCATCACATACTAATACTTGTAGTTAGCATCACATACTAATACTTGTAGTTAGCATCACATACTAATACTTGTAATACATCACAAACTAATACTTGTAGTTAGCATCACATACTAATACTTGTAGTTAGCATCACATACTAATACTTGTAGTTAGCATCACATACTAATACTTGTAGTTAGCATCACATACTAATACTTGTAATACATCACAAACTAATACTTGTAGTTAGCATCACATACTAATACTTGTAGTTAGCATCACATACTAATACTTGTAATACATCACACACTAATACTTGTGGTTAGCATCACATACTAATACTTGTAATACATCACACACTAATACTTGTAGTTAGCATCACATACTAATACTTGTAGTTAGCATCACATACTAATACTTGTAGTTAGCATCACATACTAATACTTGTAGTTAGCATCACATACTAATACTTGTAATACATCACAAACTAATACTTGTAGTTAGCATCACATACTAATACTTGTAGTTAGCATCACATACTAATACTTGTAGTTAGCATCACATACTAATACTTGTAGTTAGCATCACATACTAATACTTGTAATACATCACAAACTAATACTTGTAGTTAGCATCACATACTAATACTTGTAGTTAACATCACATACTAATACTTGTAATACATCACAAACTAATACTTGTAGTTAGCATCATATACTAATACTTGTAATACATCACACACTAATACTTGTATTTAGCATCACACACTAATACTTGTAGTTAGCATCACACACTAATACTTGTAGTTAGCATCACACATTAATACTTGTAGTTAACATCACACACTAATACTTGTAGTTAACATCAAACACTAATACTTGTAGTTAACATCACACACTAA
>NC_084742.1:60866656-60926656 GCF_033978785.1 Entelurus aequoreus | reverse complement strand
ACGGAACAGTTCGGCTTGTCATTGTTGTTTTGACTTGTTACAAAGAGAAATGTGATCTCCATTATATGTTTATTTGATACACAGCACTGTGACCTGCGATACCACTCTTTCTCAACCGATACTGAGTCCAATTCAGGGTGGGGTGGATGATACCAATCTGGTATTTTGTGCAAATATACTTAATATTTCTGTAAAAATATGTACTTCAAATAATAACATCATTATTTGTTGCTTTTAAACTCTGAAGTACAACAACGTGGTGCTTCAAACAAAAAAAGGTAACAAAACAATAAAGGCATTAAAATGAACGTATTATTCAGAAATAACTCATTCACAATTCAGTAACATGAACATTCTAACATCAAAATATGTAAACAACATCAAAAAACCTCCACACATTTCCAGCACCCCCTGTGACCCCAAAAGGGACAAGCGGTAGAAAATGGATGGATGGAATAGCATTTATTCCTTCACAAGTTGATTGACTTGTCTCAGACTCTGTTTCTGTCAATAAAATCATGAAATAGTCAAATATCTACAACTAATAACGATATTTGGGATTGGTATTTCAGTATGGATGCACACATCACTGCTGTATCGCACTTGATATTGTGTTCAAAGTGTACTCACCTTCACTGAATTATGCACTTTTGTCATTTCTTCTTATGGAGAAATATGCTTCACTATACAAACTTTGCTATTTACAAACCCTGTTCAAGAACCGATTGGGTTTGTAAATGGAGGTTCTACTGTCTATATACATATAGACACATGAAGTCGAGGACCCTTACTCTAATAGATCATTAGGAAATAGAAGTATGGCCTTCTCTGCTTAGGCTGCTGCCCCCGCGACCCCACCTTGGATGGATGATTAGTCCAAGAGAGGGAAAGTCTAAAGGCCTCAGAGTGAAGAACTTCCCAATCATTTCTCAACACTCAACTAGGGTTGTACGGTATACTGCTACTAGTATAGTACTGCAATACTAAGGAATCATATTCGCTACTATACTAATACAAATACAGTAAGTTTCTTACAAGTAGCACTATCACTGGAGGACGAGGAATAGCTAAACATGCTCCACTACACACCGTAGGTGGATACAATAGCTCACCGCCGTCACAATGTAAACAAACGCCATGGGTGGATCTACACCTGACATCCACTGTAATGATACCAAGTACAGGAGTCGATACTACTATGATTATATCGATATTTTTTATCATCACAAAATCGTTTTTCCTTTTTAAACTTCATATGATGTTTATAAAGTCAGTAAATACGTCCCTGGACACATGAGGACTTTGAATATGACCAATGTATGATCCTGTAACTACTTGGTATCGCATCCATACCTAAATGTGTGGTATCATCCAAAACTGATGTCAAGTATCAAAGAAGAGAAGAATAAGTGATTATTACATTTGAACAGAAGTGTAGATAGAACATGTTAAAACAGAAAATAAGCAGATATTAACAGTAAATGAACAAGTGGATTAATAATCAATTTTTACAGTTTGTCCCTCATAATGTGTGCAAAATAATAGGTGTATAAATGACACAATATGTTACTGCAGACTAATTAGGAGTCTTTGTTTGTTTACTTACTACTAAAAGACAAGTTGTCTAGTATGTTCACTATTTTATTGAAGGACTAAATGACAATAATAAACATATGTTTCATGTACACTAAGATGTTTTGTTCAAATAATGACATTTTTTGTGGTCCCTTTTATTTAGAAAAGTATAGAAATACATGTTGGTACCGGTACCAACATATTGGTATCCTCCACTTAAATATCATGTGCTGCTTTCATTTTGCTTTGAAGAAGAGGCATCGATCACAAAGTAACAAAGTAGAAAAGTCATCCTTGTAATGCAGTGTTTTTCAACCACTGTGCCGCGTGACATATTGTCTGGTGTGCCGTGGGAAATTATGCAAATTCACCTAATTGGGCCAAAAAATTGCAAATTTGCAAATCAATAATAATAATAATGTGCCGTTGTCTAGTGCAGCGTTTTCCAACCTTTTTTGGTATGTAAAAAGTATGTAACGCTTAAACCAAAAATGAACAAAAGGCAAGTCCCGCTAGGAAAAGGCACTGAAGCATAGGGATGGCTATGCAAAACAAAAGCAAAACTGAACTTGCGACCAGGTGAACAAAAACAGAATGCTGGACGACAGCAAAGACTTACAGCGTGTGGAGCGGAGATGGCGTCCACAAAGCACGTCCGTACATGACATGACAATCAACAGTGTCACCAAAATAACAGCGCAAGACAGAAACTAAAGCACTACACACAGCAAAACAACAACAAAACAGGAAGAGTCACCAAAATAACAGCGCAAGACAGGAACTAAAGCACTACACACAGGAAAACAACAACAAAATAGGAAGGGCCACCAAAATATCAGCGCAAGACAGGAACTAAAGCACTACACACAGGAAAACAACAACAAAATAGGAAGGGCCACCAAAATAACAGCGCAAGACAGGAACTAAAGCACTAACAGGAAAACAACAACAAAATAGGAAGGGTCACCAAAATAACAGCGCAAGACAGGAACTAAAGCATTACACACAGGAAAACAACAACAAAATAGGAAGGGTCACCAAAATAACAGCGCAAGACAGGAACTAAAGCACTACACACAGGAAAACAACAACAAAACAGGAAGGGCCACCAAAATAACAGCGCAAGACAGGAACTAAAGGACTACACACAGGAAAACAACAACAAAATAGAAAGGGCCACCAAAATAACAGCGCAAGACAGGAACTCAAGCACTACACACAGGAAAACAACAACAAAGCAGAAAGGGCCACCAGAATAACAGCGCAAGACAGGAACTAAAGCACTACACACAGGAAAACAACAACAAAATAGAAAGGGCCACCAAAAAAACAGCGCAAGACAGGAACTCAAGCACTACACGCAGGAAAAAACAACAAAACAGAAAGGGTCACCAAAATAACAGCGCAAGACAGGAACTAAAGCACTACACACAGGAAAACCACAACAAAACAGGAAGGGTCACCAAAATAACAGCGCAAGACAGAAACTAAAGCACTACACACAGGAAAACAACAACAAAACAGGAAGAGTCACCAAAATAACAGCGCAAGACAGGAACTAAAGCACTACACACAGGAAAACAACAACAAAATAGGAAGGGCTACCAAAATAACAGCGCAAGACAGGAACTAAAGCACTACACACAGCAAAACAACAACAAAACAGGAAGAGTCACCAAAATAACAGCGCAACACAGGAACTAAAGCACTACACACAGGAAAACAACAACAAAATAGGAAGGGCCACCAAAATAACAGCGCAAGACAGGAACTAAAGCACTACACACAGCAAAACAACAACAAAACAGGAAGAGTCACCAAAATAACAGCGCAACACAGGAACTAAAGCACTACACACAGGAAAACAACAACAAAACAGGAAGGGCCACCAAAATAACAGCGCAAGACAGGAACTAAAGCACTAACAGGAAAACAACAACAAAATAGGAAGGGTCACCAAAATAACAGCGCAAGACAGGAACTAAAGCATTACACACAGGAAAACAACAACAAAATAGGAAGGGTCACCAAAATAACAGCGCAAGACAGGAACTAAAGCACTACACACAGGAAAACAATAACAAAACAGGAAGGGCCACCAAAATAACAGCGCAAGACAGGAACTAAAGGACTACACACAGGAAAACAACAACAAAATAGAAAGGGCCACCAAAATAACAGCGCAAGACAGGAACTCAAGCACTACACACAGGAAAACAACAACAAAACAGAAAGGGCCACCAGAATAACAGCGCAAGACAGGAACTAAAGCACTACACACAGGAAAACAACAACAAAATAGAAAGGGCCACCAAAAAAACAGCGCAAGACAGGAACTCAAGCACTACACGCAGGAAAACAACAACAAAACAGGAAGGGCCACCAAAATAACAGCGCAAGACAGGAACTAAAGCACTACACACAGGAAAACAACAACAAAACAGGAAGAGTCACCAAAATAACAGCGCAAGACAGGAACTAAAGCACTACACACAGGAAAACAACAATAAAACAGAAAGGGTCACCAAAATAACAGCGCAAGACAGGAACTAAAGCACTATACACAGGAAAACCACAACAAAACAGGAAGGGTCACCAAAATAACAGCGCAAGACAGGAACTAAAGCACTACACACAGGAAAACAACAACAAAACAGGAAGGGCCACCAAAATAACAGCGCAAGACAGGAACTAAAGCACTACACACAGGAAAACAACAACAAAATAGAAAGGGCCACCAAAATAACAGCGCAAGACAGGAACTCAAGCACTACACACAGGAAAACAACAACAAAACAGAAAGGGCCACAAAAATAACAGCGTAAGACAGGAACTAAAGCACTACACACAGGAAAACAACAACAAAACAGGAAGGGCCACCAAAATAACAGCATAAGACAGGAACTAAAGCACTACACACAGGAAAACCACAACAAAACAGGAAGGGTCACCAAAATAACAGCGCAAGACAGGAACTAAAGCACTACACACAGGAAAACAACAACAAAACAGGAAGGGCCACCAAAATAACAGCGCAAGACAGGAACTAAAGCACTACACACAGGAAAACAACAACAAAATAGAAAGGGCCACCAGAATAACAGCGCAAGACAGGAACTCAAGCACTACACACAGGAAAACAACAACAAAACAGAAAGGGCCACCAGAATAACAGCGCAAGACAGGAACTAAAGCACTACACACAGGAAAACAACAACAAAATAGAAAGGGCCACCAAAAAAACAGCGCAAGACAGGAACTCAAGCACTACACGCAGGAAAACAACAACAAAACAGGAAGGGCCACCAAAATAACAGCGCAAGACAGGAACTAAAGCACTACACACAGGAAAACAACAACAAAACAGGAAGAGTCACCAAAATAACAGCGCAAGACAGGAACTAAAGCACTACACACAGGAAAACAACAATAAAACAGAAAGGGTCACCAAAATAACAGCGCAAGACAGGAACTAAAGCACTATACACAGGAAAACCACAACAAAACAGGAAGGGTCACAAAAATAACAGCGCAAGACAGGAACTAAAGCACTACACACAGGAAAACAACAACAAAACAGGAAGGGCCACCAAAATAACAACGCAAGACAGGAACTAAAGCACTACACACAGGAAAACAACAACAAAATAGAAAGGGCCACCAAAATAACAGCGCAAGACAGGAACTCAAGCACTACACACAGGAAAACAACAACAAAACAGAAAGGGCCACAAAAATAACAGCGTAAGACAGGAACTAAAGCACTACACACAGGAAAACAACAACAAAACAGGAAGGGCCACCAAAATAACAGCATAAGACAGGAACTAAAGCACTACACACAGGAAAACAACAACAAAACAGAAAGGGTCACCAAAATAACAGCATAAGACAGGAACTAAAGCACTACACACAGGAAAACCACAACAAAACAGGAAGGGTCACCAAGATAACAGCGCAAGACAGGAACTAAAGCACTACACACAGGAAAACAACAACAAAACAGGAAGGGCCACCAAAATAACAGCGCAAGACAGGAACTAAAGCACTACACACAGGAAAACAACAACAAAATAGAAAGGGCCACCAAAATAACAGCGCAAGACAGGAACTAAAGCACTACACACAGGAAAACAACAACAAAACAGGAAGGGCCACCAAAATAACAGCGCAAGACAGGAACTAAAGCACTAACAGGAAAACAACAACAAAATAGGAAGGGTCACCAAAATAACAGCGCAAGACAGGAACTAAAGCATTACACACAGGAAAACAACAACAAAATAGGAAGGGTCACTAAAATAACAGCGCAAGACAGGAACTAAAGCACTACACACAGGAAAACAACAACAAAACAGGAAGGGCCACCAAAATAACAGCGCAAGACAGGAACTAAAGCACTACACACAGGAAAACAACAACAAAACAGAAAGGGCCACCAAAATAACAGCGCAAGACAGAAACTAAAGCACTACACACAGGAAAACAACAACAAAACAGGAAGAGTCACCAAAATAACAGCGCAAGACAGGAACTAAAGCACTACACACAGGAAAACAACAATAAAACAGAAAGGGTCACCAAAATAACAGCGCAAGACAGGAACTAAAGCACTATACACAGGAAAACCACAACAAAACAGGAAGGGTCACCAAAATAACAGCGCAAGACAGGAACTAAAGCACTACACACAGGAAAACAACAACAAAACAGGAAGGGCCACCAAAATAACAGCGCAAGACAGGAACTAAAGCACTACACACAGGAAAACAACAACAATATAGAAAGGGCCACCAAAATAACAGCGCAAGACAGGAACTCAAGCACTACACACAGGAAAACAACAACAAAACAGAAAGGGCCACAAAAATAACAGCGCAAGACAGGAACTAAAGCACTACACACAGGAAAACAACAACAAAACAGGAAGGGCCACCAAAATAACAGCATAAGACAGGAACTAAAGCACTACACACAGGAAAACCACAACAAAACAGGAAGGGTCACCAAAATAACAGCGCAAGACAGGAACTAAAGCACTACACACAGGAAAACAACAACAAAACAGGAAGGGCCACCAAAATAACAGCGCAAGACAGGAACTAAAGCACTACACACAGGAAAACAACAACAAAATAGAAAGGGCCACCAAAATAACAGCGCAAGACAGGAACTAAAGCACTACACACAGGAAAACAACAACAAAACAGGAAGGGCCACCAAAATAACAGCGCAAGACAGGAACTAAAGCACTAACAGGAAAACAACAACAAAATAGGAAGGGTCACCAAAATAACAGCGCAAGACAGGAACTAAAGCATTACACACAGGAAAACAACAACAAAATAGGAAGGGTCACCAAAATAACAGCGCAAGACAGGAACTAAAGCACTACACACAGGAAAACAACAACAAAACAGGAAGGGCCACCAAAATAACAGCGCAAGACAGGAACTGAAGGACTACACACAGGAAAACAACAACAAAATAGAAAGGGCCACCAAAATAACAGCGCAAGACAGGAACTCAAGCACTACACACAGGAAAACAACAACAAAACAGAAAGGGCCACCAGAATAACAGCGCAAGACAGGAACTAAAGCACTACACACAGGAAAACAACAACACAATAGAAAGGAACACCAAAAAAACAGCGCAAGACAGGAACTCAAGCACTACACGCAGGAAAACAACAACAAAACAGGAAGGGTCACCAAAATAACAGCGCAAGACAGAAACTAAAGCACTACACACAGGAAAACAACAAGAAAACAGGAAGAGTCACCAAAATAACAGTGCAAGACAGGAACTAAAGCACTACACACAGGAAAACCACAACAAAACAGGAAGGGTCACCAAAATAACAGCGCAAGACAGGAACTAAAGCACTACACACAGGAAAACAACAACAAAACAGGAAGGGCCACCAAAATAACAGCGCAAGACAGGAACTAAAGCACTACACACAGGAAAACCACAACAAAACAGGAAGGGTCACCAAAATAACAGCGCAAGACAGAAACTAAAGCACTACACACAGGAAAACAACAACAAAACAGGAAGAGTCACCAAAATAAAAGCGCAAGACAGGAACTAAAGCACTACACACAGGAAAACAACAACAAAACAGAAAGGGTCACAAAAATAACAGCGCAAGACAGGAACTAAAGCACTACACACAGGAAAACAACAACAAAATAGGAAGGGTCACCAAAATAACAGCGCAAGACAGGAACTAAAGCACTACACACAGGAAAACAACAACAAAAAAGGAAGGGCCACCAAAATAACAGCGCAAGACAGGAACTAAAGCACTACACACAGGAAAACAACAACAAAACAGAAAGGGCCACCAAAATAACAGCGCAAGACAGAAACTAAAGCACTACACACAGGAAAACAACAACAAAACAGGAAGAGTCACCAAAATAACAGCGCAAGACAGGAACTAAAGCACTACACACAGGAAAACAACAATAAAACAGAAAGGGTCACCAAAATAACAGCGCAAGACAGGAACTAAAGCACTACACACAGGAAAACCACAACAAAACAGGAAGGGTCACCAAAATAACAGCGCAAGACAGGAACTAAAGCACTACACACAGGAAAACAACAACAAAACAGGAAGGGTCACCAAAATAACAGCGCAAGACAGGAACTAAAGCACTACACACAGGAAAACAACAACAAAACAGGAAGGGCCACCAAAATAACAGCGCAAGACAGGAACTAAAGCACTACACACAGGAAAACAACAACAAAACAGAAAGGGCCACCAAAATAACAGCGCAAGACAGAAACTAAAGCACTACACACAGGAAAACAACAACAAAACAGGAAGAGTCACCAAAATAACAGCGCAAGACAGGAACTAAAGCACTACACACAGGAAAACAACAATAAAGCAGAAAGGGTCACCAAAATAACAGCGCAAGACAGGAACTAAAGCACTATACACAGGAAAACCACAACAAAACAGGAAGGGTCACCAAAATAACAGCGCAAGACAGGAACTAAAGCACTACACACAGGAAAACAACAACAAAACAGGAAGGGCCACCAAAATAACAGCGCAAGACAGGAACTAAAGCACTACACACAGGAAAACAACAACAACATAGAAAGGGCCACCAAAATAACAGCGCAAGACAGGAACTCAAGCACTACACACAGGAAAACAACAACAAAACAGAAAGGGCCACAAAAATAACAGCGCAAGACAGGAACTAAAGCACTACACACAGGAAAACAACAACAAAACAGGAAGGGCCACCAAAATAACAGCATAAGACAGGAACTAAAGCACTACACACAGGAAAACCACAACAAAACAGGAAGGGTCACCAAAATAACAGCGCAAGACAGGAACTAAAGCACTACACACAGGAAAACAACAACAAAACAGGAAGGGCCACCAAAATAACAGCGCAAGACAGGAACTAAAGCACTACACACAGGAAAACAACAACAAAATAGAAAGGGCCACCAAAATAACAGCGCAAGACAGGAACTAAAGCACTACACACAGGAAAACAACAACAAAACAGGAAGGGCCACCAAAATAACAGCGCAAGACAGGAACTAAAGCACTAACAGGAAAACAACAACAAAATAGGAAGGGTCACCAAAATAACAGCGCAAGACAGGAACTAAAGCAACTACACACAGGAAAACAACAACAAAACAGGAAGGGCCACCAAAATAACAGCGCAAGACAGGAACTCAAAGCACTACACACAGGAAAACAACAACAAAACAGAAGGGCCACCAAAATAACAGCGCAAGACAGGGAACTCAGCACTACACACAGAAACAACAACAAAACAGGAAGGGCCACCAAAATAACAGCGCAAGACAGGAACTAAAGCACTACACACAGGAAAACAACAACAAAATAGGAAGGAGTCACCAAAATAACAGCGCAAGACAGGAACTAAAGCACTACACACAGGAAAACAACCACAAAACAGGAAGGGCACCAAAATAACAGCGCAAGACAGGAACTAAAGCACTACACACAGGAAAACAACAACAAAATAGGAAGGGTCCACCAAAATAACAGCGCAAGACAGGAACTAAAGCACTACACACAGGAAAACAACAACAAAACAGGAAGGGCCACCAAAATAACAGCGCAAGACAGGAACTAAAGCACTACACACAGGAAAACAACAACAAAACAGAAAGGGCCACCAAAATAACAGCGCAAGACAGGAACTAAAGCACTATACACAGGAAAACCACAACAAAACAGGAAGGGTCACCAAAATAACAGCGCAAGACAGGAACTAAAGCACTACACACAGGAAAACAACAACAAAACAGGAAGGGCCACCAAAATAACAGCGCAAGACAGGAACTCAAGCACTACACACAGGAAAACAACAACAAAACAGAAAGGGCCACCAAAATAACAGCGCAAGACAGGAACTAAAGCACTACACACAGGAAAACAACAACAAAACAGGAAGGGCCACCAAAATAACAGCGCAAGACAGGAACTAAAGCACTACACACAGGAAAACAACAACAAAATAGGAAGAGTCACCAAAATAAAAGCGCAAGACAGGAACTAAAGCACTACACACAGGAAAACAACAATAAAACAGAAAGGGTCACCAAAATAACAGCGCAAGACAGGAACTAAAGCACTACACACAGGAAAACCACAACAAAACAGGAAGGGTCACCAAAATAACAGCGCAAGACAGGAACTAAAGCACTACACACAGGAAAACAACAACAAAACATGAAGGGCCACCAAAATAACAGCGCAAGACAGGAACTAAAGCACTACACACAGGAAAACAACAACAAAATAGAAAGGGCCACCAAAAATAACAGCGCAAGACAGGAACTCAAGCACTACACACAGGAAAACAACAACAAAATAGAAAGGGCCACCAAAATAACAGCGCAAGACAGGAACTCAAGCACTACACACAGGAAAACAACAACAAAACAGAAAGGGTCACCAAAATAACAGCGCAAGACAGGAACTAAAGCACTACACACAGGAAAACAACAACAAAACAGGAAGGGCCACCAAAATAACAGCGCAAGACAGGAACTAAAGCACTACACACAGGAAAACAACAACAAAATAGAAAGGGCCACCAAAATAACAGCGCAAGACAGGAACTAAAGCACTACACACAGGAAAACAACAACAAAACAGGAAGGGCCACCAAATAACAGCGCAAGACAGGAACTAAAGCACTACACACAGGAAAACAACAACAAAACAGGAAGGGCCACCAAAATAACAGCGCAAGACAGGAACTAAAGCACTACACACAGGAAAACAACAACAAAATAGGAAGGGTCACCAAAATAACAGCGCAAGACAGGAACTAAAGCACTACACACAGGAAAACAACAACAAAACAGGAAAGGCCACCAAAATAACAGCGCAAGACAGGAACTAAAGCACTACACACAGGAAAACAACAACAAAACAGAAAGGGCCACCAAAATAACAGCGCAAGACAGGAACTAAAGCACTATACACAGGAAAACCACAACAAAACAGGAAGGGTCACCAAAATAACAGCGCAAGACAGGAACTAAAGCACTACACACAGGAAAACAACAACAAAATAGAAAGGGCCACCAAAATAACAGCGCAAGACAGGAACTCAAGCACTACACACAGGAAAACAACAACAAAACAGGAAGGGCCACCAAAATAACAGCGCAAGACAGGAACTAAAGCACTACACACAGGAAAACAACAACAAAATAGAAAGAGCCACCAAAATAACAGCGCAAGACAGGAACTCAAGCACTACACACAGGAAAACAACAACAAAACAGGAAGGGCCACCAAAATAACAGTGCAAGACAGGAACTAAAGCACTACACACAGGAAAACAACAACAAAACAGGAAGGGCCACCAAAATAACAGCGCAAGACAGGAACTAAAGTACTACACACAGGAAAACAACAACAAAATAGGAAGGGTCACCAAAATAACAGCGCAAGACAGGAACTAAAGCACTACACACAGGAAAACAACAACAAAACAGGAAGGGCCACCAAAATAACAGCGCAAGACAGGAACTAAAGCACTACACACAGGAAAACAACAACAAAACAGAAAGGGCCACCAAAATAACAGCGCAAGACAGGAACTAAAGCATTATACACAGGAAAACCACAACAAAACAGGAAGGGTCACCAAAATAGCAGCGCAAGACAGGAACTAAAGCACTACACACAGGAAAACAACAACAAAACAGGAAGGGCCACCAAAATAACAGCGCAAGACAGGAACTCAAGCACTACACACAGGAAAACAACAACAAAACAGAAAGGGCCACCAAAATAACAGCGCAAGACAGGAACTAAAGCACTACACACAGGAAAACAACAACAAAATAGGAAGAGTTACCAAAATAAAAGCGCAAGACAGGAACTAAAGCACTACACACAGGAAAACAACAATAAAACAGAAAGGGTCACCAAAATAACAGCGCAAGACAGGAACTAAAGCACTACACACAGGAAAACCACAACAAAACAGGAAGGGTCACCAAAATAACAGCGCAAGACAGGAACTAAAGCACTACACACAGGAAAACAACAACAAAACATGAAGGGCCACCAAAATAACAGCGCAAGACAGGAACTAAAGCACTACACACAGGAAAACAACAACAAAATAGAAAGGGCCACCAAAATAACAGCGCAAGACAGGAACTCAAGCACTACACACAGGAAAACAACAACAAAATAGAAAGGGCCACCAAAATAACAGCGCAAGACAGGAACTCAAGCACTACACACAGGAAAACAACAACAAAACAGAAAGGGTCACCAAAATAACAGCGCAAGACAGGAACTAAAGCACTACACACAGGAAAACCACAACAAAACAGGAAGGGTCACCAAAATAACAGCGCAAGACAGGAACTAAAGCACTACACACAGGAAAACAACAACAAAACAGGAAGGGCCACCAAAATAACAGCGCAAGACAGGAACTAAAGCACTACACACAGGAGAACAACAACAAAATAGAAAGGGCCACCAAAATAACAGCGCAAGACAGGAACTCAAGCACTACACACAGGAAAACAACAACAAAACAGAAGGGCCACCAAAATAACAGCGCAAGACAGGAACTAAAGCACTACACACAGGAAAACAACAACAAAACAGGAAGAGGCCACCAAAATAACAGCGCAAGACAGGAACTCAAGCACTACACACAGGAAAACAACAACAAAACAGAAAGGGCCACCAAAATAACAGCGCAAGACAGGAACTAAAACACTACACACAGGAAAACAACAACAAAATAGAAAGGGCCACCAAAATAACAGCGCAAGACAGGAACTCAAGCACTACACACAGGAAAACAACAACAAAATAGAAAGGGCCACCAAAATAACAGCGCAAGACAGGAACTCAAGCACTACACACAGGAAAACAACAACAAAACAGAAAGGGTCACCAAAATAACAGCGCAAGACAGGAACTAAAGCACTACACACAGGAAAACCACAACAAACAGGAAGGGTCACCAAAATAACAGCGCAAGACAGGAACTAAAGCACTACACACAGGAAAACAACAACAAAACAGGAAGGGCCACCAAATAACAGCGCAAGACAGGAACTAAAGCACTACACACAGGAAAACAACAACAAAATAGAAAGGGCCACCAAAATAACAGCGCAAGACAGGAACTCAAGCACTACACACAGGAAAACAACAACAAAACAGAAAGGGCCACAAAAATAACAGCGCAAGACAGGAACTAAAGCACTACACACAGGAAAACAACAACAAAACAGGAAGGGCCACCAAAATAACAGCATAAGACAGGAACTAAAGCACTACACACAGGAAAACCACAACAAAACAGGAAAGGTCACCAAAATAACAGCGCAAGACAGGAACTAAAGCACTACACACAGGAAAACAACAACAAAACAGGAAGGGCCACCAAAATAACAGCGCAAGACAGGAACTAAAGCACTACACACAGGAAAACAACAACAAAATAGAAAGGGCAACCAAAATAACAGCGCAAGACAGGAACTAAAGCACTACACACAGGAAAACAACAACAAAATAGAAAGGGCCACCAAAATAACAGCGCAAGACAGGAACTCAAGCACTACACACAGGAAAACAACAACAAAACAGAAGGGTCACCAAAATAACAGCGCAAGACAGGAACTAAAGCACTACACACAGGAAAACCACAACAAAACAGGAAGGGTCACCAAAATAACAGCGCAAGACAGGAACTAAAGCACTACACACAGGAAAACAACAACAAAACAGGAAGGGCCACCAAAATAACAGCGCAAGACAGGAACTAAAGCACTACACACAAGAAAACAACAACAAAATAGAAAGAGCCACCAAAATAACAGCGCAACACAGGAACTCAAGCACTACACACAGGAAAACAACAACAAAATAGAAAGGGCCACCAAAATAACAGCACAAGACAGGAACTAAAGCACTACACACAGGAAAACAACAACAAAACAGGAAGGGCCACCAAAATAACAGCGCAAGACAGGAACTAAAGCACTACACACAGGAAAACAACAACAAAATAGGAAGGGTCACCAAAATAACAGCGCAAGACAGGAACTAAAGCACTACACACAGGAAAACAACAACAAAACAGGAAGGGCCACCAAAATAACAGCGCAAGACAGGAACTAAAGCACTACACACAGGAAAACAACAACAAAACAGAAAGGGCCACCAAAATAACAGCGCAAGACAGGAACTAAAGCACTATACACAGGAAACCACAACAAAACAGGAAGGGTCACCAAAATAACAGCGCAAGACAGGAACTAAAGCACTACACACAGGAAAACAACAACAAAACAGGAAGGGCCACCAAAATAACAGCGCAAGACAGGAACTCAAGCACTACACACAGGAAAACAACAACAAAACAGAAAGGGCCACCAAAATAACAGCGCAAGACAGAACTAAAGCACTACACACAGGAAAACAACAACAAAACAGGAAGGGCCACCAAAATAACAGCGCAAGACAGGAACTAAAGCACTACACACAGGAAAACAACAACAAAATAGGAAGAGTCACCAAAATAAAAGCGCAAGACAGGAACTAAAGCACTACACACAGGAAAACAACAATAAAACAGAAAGGGTCACCAAAATAACAGCGCAAGACAGGAACTAAAGCACTACACACAGGAAAACCACAACAAAACAGGAAGGGTCACCAAAATAACAGCGCAAGACAGGAACTAAAGCACTACACACAGGAAAACAACAACAAAACATGAAGGGCCACCAAAATAACAGCGCAAGACAGGAACTAAAGCACTACACACAGGAAAACAACAACAAAATAGAAAGGGCCACCAAAATAACAGCGCAAGACAGGAACTCAAGCACTACACACAGGAAAACAACAACAAAATAGAAAGGGCCACCAAAATAACAGCGCAAGACAGGAACTCAAGCACTACACACAGGAAAACAACAACAAAACAGAAAGGGTCACCAAAATAACAGCGCAAGACAGGAACTAAAGCACTACACACAGGAAAACAACAACAAAACAGGAAGGGCCACCAAAATAACAGCGCAAGACAGGAACTAAAGCACTACACACAGGAAAACAACAACAAAATAGAAAGAGCCACCAAAATAACAGCGCAAGACAGGAACTCAAGCACTACACACAGGAAAACAACAACAAAATAGAAAGGGCCACCAAAATAACAGCGCAAGACAGGAACTAAAGCACTACACACAGGAAAACAACAACAAAACAGGAAGGGCCACCAAAATAACAGCGCAAGACAGGAACTAAAGCACTACACACAGGAAAACAACAACAAAATAGGAAGGGTCACCAAAATAACAGCGCAAGACAGGAACTAAAGCACTACACACAGGAAAACAACAACAAAACAGGAAGGGCCACCAAAATAACAGCGCAAGACAGGAACTAAAGCACTACACACAGGAAAACAACAACAAAACAGAAGGGCCACCAAAATAACAGCGCAAGACAGGAGAACTAAAGCACTATACACAGGAAAACCACAACAAAACAGGAAGGGTCACCAAAATAGCAGCGCAAGACAGGAACTAAAGCACTACACACAGGAAAACAACAACAAAACAGGAGGGCCACCAAAATAACAGCGCAAGACAGGAACTCAAGCACTACACACAGGAAAACAACAACAAAACAGAAAGGGCCACCAAAATAACAGCGCAAGACAGGAACTAAGCACTACACACAGGAAAACAACAACAAAATAGGAAGAGTTACCAAAATAAAAGCGCAAGACAGGAACTAAAGCACTACACACAGGAAAACAACAATAAAACAGAAAGGGTCACAAAATAACAGCGCAAGACAGGAACTAAAGCACTACACACAGGAAAACCACAACAAAACAGGAAGGGTCACCAAAATAACAGCGCAAGACAGGAACTAAAGCACTACACACAGGAAAACAACAACAAAACATGAAGGGCCACCAAAATAACAGCGCAAGACAGGAACTAAAGCACTACACACAGGAAACAACAACAAAATAGAAAGGGCCACCAAAATAACAGCGCAAGACAGGAACTCAAGCACTACACACAGGAAAACAACAACAAAATAGAAAGGGCACCAAAATAACAGCGCAAGACAGGAACTCAAGCACTACACACAGGAAAACAACAACAAAATAGAAAGGGTCACCAAAATAACAGCGCAAGACAGGAACTAAAGCACTACACACAGGAAAACCACAACAAAACAGGAAGGGTCACCAAAATAACAGCGCAAGACAGGAACTAAAGCACTACACACAGGGAAAACAACAACAAAACAGGAAGGGCCACCAAAATAACAGCGCAAGACAGGAACTAAAGCACTACACACAGGAGAACAACAACAAAATAGAAAGGGCCACCAAATAACAGCGCAAGACAGGAACTCAAGCACTACACACAGGAAAACAACAACAGAACAGAAAGGGCCACCAAAATAACAGCGCAAGACAGGAACTAAAGCACTACACACAGGAAAACAACAACAAAACAGGAAGGGCCACCAAAATAACAGCGCAAGACAGGAACTCAAGCACTACACACAGGAAAACAACAACAAAACAGAAAGGGCCACCAAAATAACAGCGCAAGACAGGAACTAAAGCACTACACACAGGAAAACAACAACAAAATAGAAAGGGGCCACCAAAATAACAGCGCAAGACAGGAAATCAAGCACTACACACAGGAAAACAACAACAAAATAGAAAGGGCCACCAAAATAACAGCGCAAGACAGGAACTCAAGCACTACACACAGGAAAACAACAACAAAACAGAAAGGGTCACCAAAATAACAGCGCAAGACAGGAACTAAAGCACTACACACAGGAAACCACAACAAAACAGGAAGGGTCACCAAAATAACAGCGCAAGACAGGAACTAAAGCACTACACACAGGAAAACAACAACAAAACAGGAAGGGCCACCAAAATAACAGCGCAAGACAGGAACTAAAGCACTACACACAGGAAAACAACAACAAAATAGAAAGGGCCACCAAAATAACAGCGCAAGACAGGAACTCAAGCACTACACACAGGAAACAACAACAAAACAGAAAGGGCCACAAAAATAACAGCGCAGACAGGAACTAAAGCACTACACACAGGAAAACAACAACAAAACAGGAAGGGCCACCAAAATAACAGCATAAGACAGGAACTAAAGCACTACACACAGGAAAACCACAACAAAACAGGAAAGGTCACCAAAATAACAGCGCAAGACAGGAACTAAAGCACTACACACAGGAAAACAACAACAAAACAGGGAAGGGCCACCAAATAACAGCGCAAGACAGGAACTAAAGCACTACACACAGGAAAACAACAACAAAATAGAAAGGGCAACCAAAATAACAGCGCAAGACAGGAACTAAAGCACTACACACAGGAAAACAACAACAAAATAGAAAGGGCCACCAAATAACAGCGCAAGACAGGAACTCAAGCACTACACACAGGAAAACAACAACAAAACAGAAAGGGTCACCAAAATAACAGCGCAAGACAGGAACTAAAGCACTACACACAGGAAAACCACAACAAAACAGGAAGGGTCACCAAAATAACAGCGCAAGACAGGAACTAAAGCACTACACACAGGAAAACAACAACAAAACAGGAAGGGCCACCAAAATAACAGCGCAAGACAGGAACTAAAGCACTACACACAGGAAAACAACAACAAAATAGAAAGAGCCACCAAAATAACAGCGCAAGACAGGAACTCAAGCACTACACACAGGAAAACAACAACAAAATAGAAAAGGGCCACCAAAATAACAGCACAAGACAGGAACTAAAGCACTACACACAGGAAAACAACAACAAAACAGGAACGGCCACCAAAATAACAGCGCAAGACAGGAACTAAAGCACTACACACAGGAAAACAACAACAAAATAGGAAGGGTCACCAAAATAACAGCGCAAGACAGGAACTAAAGCACTACACACAGGAAAACCACAACAAAACAGGAAGGGTCACCAAAATAACAGCGCAAGACAGGAACTAAAGCACTACACACAGGAAAACAACAACAAAACAGGAAGGGCCACCAAAATAACAGCGCAAGACAGGAACTCAAGCACTACACACAGGAAAACAACAACAAAACAGAAAGGGCCACCAAAATAACAGCGCAAGACAGGAACTAAAGCACTACACACAGGAAAACAACAACAAAACAGGAAGGGCCACCAAAATAACAGCGCAAGACAGGAACTAAAGCACTACACACAGGAAAACAACAACAAAATAGGAAGAGTCACCAAATAAAAGCGCAAGACAGGAACTAAAGCACTACACACAGGAAAACAACAACAAACAGGAAGGGCCACCAAAATAACAGCGCAAGACAGGAACTAAAGCACTACACACAGGAAAACAACAACAAAACAGGAAGGGCCACCAAAATAACAGCGCAAGACAGGAACTCAAGCACTACACACAGGAAAACAACAACAAAACAGAAAGGGCCACCAAAATAACAGCGCAAGACAGGAAACTAAAACACTACACACAGGAAAACAACAACAAAATAGAAAGGGCCACCAAATAACAGCGCAAGACAGGAACTCAAGCACTACACACAGGAAAACAACAACAAAATAGAAAGGGCCACCAAAATAACAGCGCAAGACAGGAACTCAAGCACTACACACAGGAAAACAACAACAAAACAGAAAGGGTCACCAAAATAACAGCGCAAGACAGGAACTAAGCACTACACACAGGAAAACCACAACAAAACAGGAAGGGTCACCAAAATAACAGCGCAAGACAGGAACTAAAGCACTACACACAGGAAAACAACAACAAAACAGGAAGGGCCACCAAAATAACAGCGCAAGACAGGAACTAAAGCACTACACACAGGAAAACAACAACAAAATAGAAAGGGCCACCAAAAATAACAGCGCAAGACAGGAACTCAAGCACTACACACAGGAAAACAACAACAAAACAGAAAGGGCCACAAAAATAACAGCGCAAGACAGGAACTAAAGCACTACACACAGGAAAACAACAACAAAACAGGAAGGGCCACCAAAATAACAGCATAAGACAGGAACTAAAGCACTACACACAGGAAAACCACAACAAAACAGGAAAGGTCACCAAAATAACAGCGCAAGACAGGAACTAAAGCACTACACACAGGAAAACAACAACAAAACAGGAAGGGCCACCAAAATAACAGCGCAAGACAGGAACTAAAGCACTACACACAGGAAAACAACAACAAAATAGAAAGGGCAACCAAAATAACAGCGCAAGACAGGAACTAAAGCACTACACACAGGAAAACAACAACAAAATAGAAAGGGCCACCAAAATAACAGCGCAAGACAGGAACTCAAGCACTACACACAGGAAAACAACAACAAAACAGAAAGGGTCACCAAAATAACAGCGCAAGACAGGAACTAAAGCACTACACACAGGAGAACCACAACAAAACAGGAAGGGTCACCAAAATAACAGCGCAAGACAGGAACTAAAGCACTACACACAGGAAAACAACAACAAAACAGGAAGGGCCACCAAAATAACAGCGCAAGACAGGAACTAAAGCACTACACACAGGAAAACAACAACAAAATAGAAAGAGCCACCAAAATAACAGCGCAACACAGGAACTCAAGCACTACACACAGGAAAACAACAACAAAATAGAAAGGGCCACCAAAATAACAGCACAAGACAGGAACTAAAGCACTACACACAGGAAAACAACAACAAAACAGGAAGGGCACCAAAATAACAGCGCAAGACAGGAACTAAAGCACTACACACAGGAAAACAACAACAAAATAGGAAGGGTCACCAAAATAACAGCGCAAGACAGGAACTAAAGCACTACACACAGGAAAACAACAACAAAACAGGAAGGGCCACCAAAATAACAGCGCAAGACAGGAACTAAGCACTACACACAGGAAAACAACAACAAAACAGAAAGGGCCACCAAAATAACAGCGCAAGACAGGAACTAAAGCACTATACACAGGAAAACCACAACAAAACAGGAAGGGTCACCAAAATAACAGCGCAAGACAGGAACTAAAGCACTACACACAGGAAAACAACAACAAAACAGGAAGGGCCACCAAAATAACAGCGCAAGACAGGAACTCAAGCACTACACACAGGAAAACAACAACAAAACAGAAAGGGCCACCAAAATAACAGCGCAAGACAGGAACTAAAGCACTACACACAGGAAAACAACAACAAAACAGGAAGGGCCACCAAAATAACAGCGCAAGACAGGAACTAAAGCACTACACACAGGAAAACAACAACAAAATAGGAGAGTCACCAAAATAAAAGCGCAAGACAGGAACTAAGCACTACACACAGGAAAACAACAACAAACAGGAAGGGCCACCAAAATAACAGCGCAAGACAGGAACTAAAGCACTACACACAGGAAAACATCAACAAAATAGGAAGGGTCACCAAAATAACAGCGCAAGACAGGAACTAAAGCACTACACACAGGAAAACAACAACAAAACAGGAAGGGCCACCAAATAACAGCGCAAGACAGGAACTAAAGCACTACACACAGGAAAACAACAACAAAACAGAAAGGGCCACCAAAATAACAGCGCAAGACAGGAACTAAAGCACTATACACAGGAAAACCACAACAAAACAGGAAGGGTCACCAAAATAACAGCGCAAGACAGGAACTAAAGCACTACACACAGGAAAACAACAACAAAACAGGAAGGGCCACCAAAATAACAGCGCAAGACAGGAACTCAAGCACTACACACAGGAAAACAACAACAAAACAGAAAGGGCCACCAAAATAACAGCGCAAGACAGGAACTAAAGCACTACACACAGGAAAACAACAACAAAACAGGAAGGGCCACCAAAATAACAGCGCAAGACAGGAACTAAAGCACTACAAACAGGAAAACAACAACAAAATAGAAGAGTCACCAAAATAAAAGCGCAAGACAGGAACTAAAGCACTACACACAGGAAAACAACAATAAAACAGAAAGGGTCACCAAAATAACAGCGCAAGACAGGAACTAAAGCACTACACACAGGAAAACCACAACAAAACAAGAAGGGTCACCAAAATAACAGCGCAAGACAGGAACTAAAGCACTACACACAGGAAAACAACAACAAAACATGAAGGGCCACCAAAATAACAGCGCAAGACAGGAACTAAAGCACTACACACAGGAAAACAACAACAAAATAGAAAGGGCCACCAAAATAACAGCGCAAGACAGGAACTCAAGCACTACACACAGGAAAACAACAACAAAATAGAAAGGGCCACCAAAATAACAGCGCAAGACAGGAACTCAAGCACTACACACAGGAAAACAACAACAAAACAGAAAGGGTCACCAAAATAACAGCGCAAGACAGGAACTAAAGCACTACACACAGGAAAACAACAACAAAACAGGAAGGGCCACCAAAATAACAGCGCAAGACAGGAACTAAAGCACTACACACAGGAAAACAACAACAAAATAGAAAGGGCCACCAAAATAACAGCGCAAGACAGGAACTAAAGCACTACACACAGGAAAACAACAACAAAACAGGAAGGGCCACCAAAATAACAGCGCAAGACAGGAACTAAAGCACTACACACAGGAAAACAACAACAAAACAGGAAGGGCCACCAAAATAACAGCGCAAGACAGGAACTAAAGCACTACACACAGGAAAACAACAACAAAATAGGAAGGGTCACCAAAATAACAGCGCAAGACAGGAACTAAAGCACTACACACAGGAAAACAACAACAAAACAGGAAGGGCCACCAAAATAACAGCGCAAGACAGGAACTAAAGCACTACACACAGGAAAACAACAACAAAACAGAAAGGGCCACCAAAATAACAGCGCAAGACAGGAACTAAAGCACTATACACAGGAAAACCACAACAAAACAGGAAGGGTCACCAAAATAACAGCGCAAGACAGGAACTAAAGCACTACACACAGGAAAACAACAACAAAACAGGAAGGGCCACCAAAATAACAGCGCAAGACAGGAACTCAAGCACTACACACAGGAAAACAACAACAAAACAGAAAGGGCCACCAAAATAACAGCGCAAGACAGGAACTAAAGCACTACACACAGGAAAACAACAACAAAACAGGAAGGGCCACCAAAATAACAGCGCAAGACAGGAACTAAAGCACTACACACAGGAAAACAACAACAAAATAGGAAGAGTCACCAAAATAAAAGCGCAAGACAGGAACTAAAGCACTACACACAGGAAAACAACAATAAAACAGAAAGGGTCACCAAAATAACAGCGCAAGACAGGAACTAAAGCACTACACACAGGAAAACCACAACAAAACAGGAAGGGTCACCAAAATAACAGCGCAAGACAGGAACTAAAGCACTACACACAGGAAAACAACAACAAAACATGAAGGGCCACCAAAATAACAGCGCAAGACAGGAACTAAAGCACTACACACAGGAAAACAACAACAAAATAGAAAGGGCCACCAAAATAACAGCGCAAGACAGGAACTCAAGCACTACACACAGGAAAACAACAACAAAATAGAAAGGGCCACCAAAATAACAGCGCAAGACAGGAACTCAAGCACTACACACAGGAAAACAACAACAAAACAGAAAGGGTCACCAAAATAACAGCGCAAGACAGGAACTAAAGCACTACACACAGGAAAACAACAACAAAACAGGAAGGGCCACCAAAATAACAGCGCAAGACAGGAACTAAAGCACTACACACAGGAAAACAACAACAAAATAGGAAGGGCCACCAAAATAACAGCGCAAGACAGGAACTAAAGCACTACACACAGGAAAACAACAACAAAACAGGAAGGGCCACCAAAATAACAGCGCAAGACAGGAACTAAAGCACTACACACAGGAAAACAACAACAAAATAGGAAGGGTCACCAAAATAACAGCGCAAGACAGGAACTAAAGCACTACACACAGGAAAACAACAACAAAACAGGAAGGGCCACCAAAATAACAGCGCAAGACAGGAACTAAAGCACTACACACAGGAAAACAACAACAAAACAGGAAGGGCCACCAAAATAACAGCGCAAGACAGGAACTCAAGCACTACACACAGGAAAACAACAACAAAACAGAAAGGGCCACCAAAATAACAGCGCAAGACAGGAACTAAAGCACTACACACAGGAAAACAACAACAAAACAGGAAGGGCCACCAAAATAACAGCGCAAGACAGGAACTAAAGCACTACACACAGGAAAACAACAACAAAATAGGAAGAGTCACCAAAATAAAAGCGCAAGACAGGAACTAAAGCACTACACACAGGAAAACAACAATAAAACAGAAAGGGTCACCAAAATAACAGCGCAAGACAGGAACTAAAGCACTACACACAGGAAAACCACAACAAAACAGGAAGGGTCACCAAAATAACAGCGCAAGACAGGAACTAAAGCACTACACACAGGAAAACAACAACAAAACATGAAGGGCCACCAAAATAACAGCGCAAGACAGGAACTAAAGCACTACACACAGGAAAACAACAACAAAATAGAAAGGGCCACCAAAATAACAGCGCAAGACAGGAAATCAAGCACTACACACAGGAAAACAACAACAAAATAGAAAGGGCCACCAAAATAACAGCGCAAGACAGGAACTCAAGCACTACACACAGGAAAACAACAACAAAACAGAAAGGGTCACCAAAATAACAGCGCAAGACAGGAACTAAAGCACTACACACAGGAAAACCACAACAAAACAGGAAGGGTCACCAAAATAACAGCGCAAGACAGGAACTAAAGCACTACACACAGGAAAACAACAACAAAACAGGAAGGGCCACCAAAATAACAGCGCAAGACAGGAACTAAAGCACTACACACAGGAAAACAACAACAAAATAGAAAGGGCCACCAAAATAACAGCGCAAGACAGGAACTCAAGCACTACACACAGGAAAACAACAACAAAACAGAAAGGGCCACAAAAATAACAGCGCAAGACAGGAACTAAAGCACTACACACAGGAAAACAACAACAAAACAGGAAGGGCCACCAAAATAACAGCATAAGACAGGAACTAAAGCACTACACACAGGAAAACCACAACAAAACAGGAAAGGTCACCAAAATAACAGCGCAAGACAGGAACTAAAGCACTACACACAGGAAAACAACAACAAAACAGGAAGGGCCACCAAAATAACAGCGCAAGACAGGAACTAAAGCACTACACACAGGAAAACAACAACAAAATAGAAAGGGCAACCAAAATAACAGCGCAAGACAGGAACTAAAGCACTACACACAGGAAAACAACAACAAAATAGAAAGGGCCACCAAAATAACAGCGCAAGACAGGAACTCAAGCACTACACACAGGAAAACAACAACAAAACAGAAAGGGTCACCAAAATAACAGCGCAAGACAGGAACTAAAGCACTACACACAGGAAAACCACAACAAAACAGGAAGGGTCACCAAAATAACAGCGCAAGACAGGAACTAAAGCACTACACACAGGAAAACAACAACAAAACAGGAAGGGCCACCAAAATAACAGCGCAAGACAGGAACTAAAGCACTACACACAGGAAAACAACAACAAAATAGAAAGAGCCACCAAAATAACAGCGCAAGACAGGAACTCAAGCACTACACACAGGAAAACAACAACAAAATAGAAAGGGCCACCAAAATAACAGCACAAGACAGGAACTAAAGCACTACACACAGGAAAACAACAACAAAACAGGAACGGCCACCAAAATAACAGCGCAAGACAGGAACTAAAGCACTACACACAGGAAAACAACAACAAAATAGGAAGGGTCACCAAAATAACAGCGCAAGACAGGAACTAAAGCACTACACACAGGAAAACCACAACAAAACAGGAAGGGTCACCAAAATAACAGCGCAAGACAGGAACTAAAGCACTACACACAGGAAAACAACAACAAAACAGGAAGGGCCACCAAAATAACAGCGCAAGACAGGAACTCAAGCACTACACACAGGAAAACAACAACAAAACAGAAAGGGCCACCAAAATAACAGCGCAAGACAGGAACTAAAGCACTACACACAGGAAAACAACAACAAAACAGGAAGGGCCACCAAAATAACAGCGCAAGACAGGAACTAAAGCACTACACACAGGAAAACAACAACAAAATAGGAAGAGTCACCAAAATAAAAGCGCAAGACAGGAACTAAAGCACTACACACAGGAAAACAACAACAAAACAGGAAGGGCCACCAAAATAACAGCGCAAGACAGGAACTAAAGCACTACACACAGGAAAACAACAACAAAACAGGAAGGGCCACCAAAATAACAGCGCAAGACAGGAACTCAAGCACTACACACAGGAAAACAACAACAAAACAGAAAGGGCCACCAAAATAACAGCGCAAGACAGGAACTAAAACACTACACACAGGAAAACAACAACAAAATAGAAAGGGCCACCAAAATAACAGCGCAAGACAGGAACTCAAGCACTACACACAGGAAAACAACAACAAAATAGAAAGGGCCACCAAAATAACAGCGCAAGACAGGAACTCAAGCACTACACACAGGAAAACAACAACAAAACAGAAAGGGTCACCAAAATAACAGCGCAAGACAGGAACTAAAGCACTACACACAGGAAAACCACAACAAAACAGGAAGGGTCACCAAAATAACAGCGCAAGACAGGAACTAAAGCACTACACACAGGAAAACAACAACAAAACAGGAAGGGCCACCAAAATAACAGCGCAAGACAGGAACTAAAGCACTACACACAGGAAAACAACAACAAAATAGAAAGGGCCACCAAAATAACAGCGCAAGACAGGAACTCAAGCACTACACACAGGAAAACAACAACAAAACAGAAAGGGCCACAAAAATAACAGCGCAAGACAGGAACTAAAGCACTACACACAGGAAAACAACAACAAAACAGGAAGGGCCACCAAAATAACAGCATAAGACAGGAACTAAAGCACTACACACAGGAAAACCACAACAAAACAGGAAAGGTCACCAAAATAACAGCGCAAGACAGGAACTAAAGCACTACACACAGGAAAACAACAACAAAACAGGAAGGGCCACCAAAATAACAGCGCAAGACAGGAACTAAAGCACTACACACAGGAAAACAACAACAAAATAGAAAGGGCAACCAAAATAACAGCGCAAGACAGGAACTAAAGCACTACACACAGGAAAACAACAACAAAATAGAAAGGGCCACCAAAATAACAGCGCAAGACAGGAACTCAAGCACTACACACAGGAAAACAACAACAAAACAGAAAGGGTCACCAAAATAACAGCGCAAGACAGGAACTAAAGCACTACACACAGGAAAACCACAACAAAACAGGAAGGGTCACCAAAATAACAGCGCAAGACAGGAACTAAAGCACTACACACAGGAAAACAACAACAAAACAGGAAGGGCCACCAAAATAACAGCGCAAGACAGGAACTAAAGCACTACACACAGGAAAACAACAACAAAATAGAAAGAGCCACCAAAATAACAGCGCAACACAGGAACTCAAGCACTACACACAGGAAAACAACAACAAAATAGAAAGGGCCACCAAAATAACAGCACAAGACAGGAACTAAAGCACTACACACAGGAAAACAACAACAAAACAGGAAGGGCCACCAAAATAACAGCGCAAGACAGGAACTAAAGCACTACACACAGGAAAACAACAACAAAATAGGAAGGGTCACCAAAATAACAGCGCAAGACAGGAACTAAAGCACTACACACAGGAAAACAACAACAAAACAGGAAGGGCCACCAAAATAACAGCGCAAGACAGGAACTAAAGCACTACACACAGGAAAACAACAACAAAACAGAAAGGGCCACCAAAATAACAGCGCAAGACAGGAACTAAAGCACTATACACAGGAAAACCACAACAAAACAGGAAGGGTCACCAAAATAACAGCGCAAGACAGGAACTAAAGCACTACACACAGGAAAACAACAACAAAACAGGAAGGGCCACCAAAATAACAGCGCAAGACAGGAACTCAAGCACTACACACAGGAAAACAACAACAAAACAGAAAGGGCCACCAAAATAACAGCGCAAGACAGGAACTAAAGCACTACACACAGGAAAACAACAACAAAACAGGAAGGGCCACCAAAATAACAGCGCAAGACAGGAACTAAAGCACTACACACAGGAAAACAACAACAAAATAGGAAGAGTCACCAAAATAAAAGCGCAAGACAGGAACTAAAGCACTACACACAGGAAAACAACAACAAAACAGGAAGGGCCACCAAAATAACAGCGCAAGACAGGAACTAAAGCACTACACACAGGAAAACATCAACAAAATAGGAAGGGTCACCAAAATAACAGCGCAAGACAGGAACTAAAGCACTACACACAGGAAAACAACAACAAAACAGGAAGGGCCACCAAAATAACAGCGCAAGACAGGAACTAAAGCACTACACACAGGAAAACAACAACAAAACAGAAAGGGCCACCAAAATAACAGCGCAAGACAGGAACTAAAGCACTATACACAGGAAAACCACAACAAAACAGGAAGGGTCACCAAAATAACAGCGCAAGACAGGAACTAAAGCACTACACACAGGAAAACAACAACAAAACAGGAAGGGCCACCAAAATAACAGCGCAAGACAGGAACTCAAGCACTACACACAGGAAAACAACAACAAAACAGAAAGGGCCACCAAAATAACAGCGCAAGACAGGAACTAAAGCACTACACACAGGAAAACAACAACAAAACAGGAAGGGCCACCAAAATAACAGCGCAAGACAGGAACTAAAGCACTACAAACAGGAAAACAACAACAAAATAGGAAGAGTCACCAAAATAAAAGCGCAAGACAGGAACTAAAGCACTACACACAGGAAAACAACAATAAAACAGAAAGGGTCACCAAAATAACAGCGCAAGACAGGAACTAAAGCACTACACACAGGAAAACCACAACAAAACAGGAAGGGTCACCAAAATAACAGCGCAAGACAGGAACTAAAGCACTACACACAGGAAAACAACAACAAAACATGAAGGGCCACCAAAATAACAGCGCAAGACAGGAACTAAAGCACTACACACAGGAAAACAACAACAAAATAGAAAGGGCCACCAAAATAACAGCGCAAGACAGGAACTCAAGCACTACACACAGGAAAACAACAACAAAATAGAAAGGGCCACCAAAATAACAGCGCAAGACAGGAACTCAAGCACTACACACAGGAAAACAACAACAAAACAGAAAGGGTCACCAAAATAACAGCGCAAGACAGGAACTAAAGCACTACACACAGGAAAACAACAACAAAACAGGAAGGGCCACCAAAATAACAGCGCAAGACAGGAACTAAAGCACTACACACAGGAAAACAACAACAAAATAGAAAGGGCCACCAAAATAACAGCGCAAGACAGGAACTAAAGCACTACACACAGGAAAACAACAACAAAACAGGAAGGGCCACCAAAATAACAGCGCAAGACAGGAACTAAAGCACTACACACAGGAAAACAACAACAAAACAGGAAGGGCCACCAAAATAACAGCGCAAGACAGGAACTAAAGCACTACACACAGGAAAACAACAACAAAATAGGAAGGGTCACCAAAATAACAGCGCAAGACAGGAACTAAAGCACTACACACAGGAAAACAACAACAAAACAGGAAGGGCCACCAAAATAACAGCGCAAGACAGGAACTAAAGCACTACACACAGGAAAACAACAACAAAACAGAAAGGGCCACCAAAATAACAGCGCAAGACAGGAACTAAAGCACTATACACAGGAAAACCACAACAAAACAGGAAGGGTCACCAAAATAACAGCGCAAGACAGGAACTAAAGCACTACACACAGGAAAACAACAACAAAACAGGAAGGGCCACCAAAATAACAGCGCAAGACAGGAACTCAAGCACTACACACAGGAAAACAACAACAAAACAGAAAGGGCCACCAAAATAACAGCGCAAGACAGGAACTAAAGCACTACACACAGGAAAACAACAACAAAACAGGAAGGGCCACCAAAATAACAGCGCAAGACAGGAACTAAAGCACTACACACAGGAAAACAACAACAAAATAGGAAGAGTCACCAAAATAAAAGCGCAAGACAGGAACTAAAGCACTACACACAGGAAAACAACAATAAAACAGAAAGGGTCACCAAAATAACAGCGCAAGACAGGAACTAAAGCACTACACACAGGAAAACCACAACAAAACAGGAAGGGTCACCAAAATAACAGCGCAAGACAGGAACTAAAGCACTACACACAGGAAAACAACAACAAAACATGAAGGGCCACCAAAATAACAGCGCAAGACAGGAACTAAAGCACTACACACAGGAAAACAACAACAAAATAGAAAGGGCCACCAAAATAACAGCGCAAGACAGGAACTCAAGCACTACACACAGGAAAACAACAACAAAATAGAAAGGGCCACCAAAATAACAGCGCAAGACAGGAACTCAAGCACTACACACAGGAAAACAACAACAAAACAGAAAGGGTCACCAAAATAACAGCGCAAGACAGGAACTAAAGCACTACACACAGGAAAACAACAACAAAACAGGAAGGGCCACCAAAATAACAGCGCAAGACAGGAACTAAAGCACTACACACAGGAAAACAACAACAAAATAGGAAGGGCCACCAAAATAACAGCGCAAGACAGGAACTAAAGCACTACACACAGGAAAACAACAACAAAACAGGAAGGGCCACCAAAATAACAGCGCAAGACAGGAACTAAAGCACTACACACAGGAAAACAACAACAAAATAGGAAGGGTCACCAAAATAACAGCGCAAGACAGGAACTAAAGCACTACACACAGGAAAACAACAACAAAACAGGAAGGGCCACCAAAATAACAGCGCAAGACAGGAACTAAAGCACTACACACAGGAAAACAACAACAAAACAGGAAGGGCCACCAAAATAACAGCGCAAGACAGGAACTCAAGCACTACACACAGGAAAACAACAACAAAACAGAAAGGGCCACCAAAATAACAGCGCAAGACAGGAACTAAAGCACTACACACAGGAAAACAACAACAAAACAGGAAGGGCCACCAAAATAACAGCGCAAGACAGGAACTAAAGCACTACACACAGGAAAACAACAACAAAATAGGAAGAGTCACCAAAATAAAAGCGCAAGACAGGAACTAAAGCACTACACACAGGAAAACAACAATAAAACAGAAAGGGTCACCAAAATAACAGCGCAAGACAGGAACTAAAGCACTACACACAGGAAAACCACAACAAAACAGGAAGGGTCACCAAAATAACAGCGCAAGACAGGAACTAAAGCACTACACACAGGAAAACAACAACAAAACATGAAGGGCCACCAAAATAACAGCGCAAGACAGGAACTAAAGCACTACACACAGGAAAACAACAACAAAATAGAAAGGGCCACCAAAATAACAGCGCAAGACAGGAACTCAAGCACTACACACAGGAAAACAACAACAAAATAGAAAGGGCCACCAAAATAACAGCGCAAGACAGGAACTCAAGCACTACACACAGGAAAACAACAACAAAACAGAAAGGGTCACCAAAATAACAGCGCAAGACAGGAACTAAAGCACTACACACAGGAAAACAACAACAAAACAGGAAGGGCCACCAAAATAACAGCGCAAGACAGGAACTAAAGCACTACACACAGGAAAACAACAACAAAATAGAAAGAGCCACCAAAATAACAGCGCAAGACAGGAACTCAAGCACTACACACAGGAAAACAACAACAAAATAGAAAGGGCCACCAAAATAACAGCGCAAGACAGGAACTAAAGCACTACACACAGGAAAACAACAACAAAACAGGAAGGGCCACCAAAATAACAGCGCAAGACAGGAACTAAAGCACTACACACAGGAAAACAACAACAAAATAGGAAGGGTCACCAAAATAACAGCGCAAGACAGGAACTAAAGCACTACACACAGGAAAACAACAACAAAACAGGAAGGGCCACCAAAATAACAGCGCAAGACAGGAACTAAAGCACTACACACAGGAAAACAACAACAAAACAGAAAGGGCCACCAAAATAACAGCGCAAGACAGGAACTAAAGCACTATACACAGGAAAACCACAACAAAACAGGAAGGGTCACCAAAATAGCAGCGCAAGACAGGAACTAAAGCACTACACACAGGAAAACAACAACAAAACAGGAAGGGCCACCAAAATAACAGCGCAAGACAGGAACTCAAGCACTACACACAGGAAAACAACAACAAAACAGAAAGGGCCACCAAAATAACAGCGCAAGACAGGAACTAAAGCACTACACACAGGAAAACAACAACAAAATAGGAAGAGTTACCAAAATAAAAGCGCAAGACAGGAACTAAAGCACTACACACAGGAAAACAACAATAAAACAGAAAGGGTCACCAAAATAACAGCGCAAGACAGGAACTAAAGCACTACACACAGGAAAACCACAACAAAACAGGAAGGGTCACCAAAATAACAGCGCAAGACAGGAACTAAAGCACTACACACAGGAAAACAACAACAAAACATGAAGGGCCACCAAAATAACAGCGCAAGACAGGAACTAAAGCACTACACACAGGAAAACAACAACAAAATAGAAAGGGCCACCAAAATAACAGCGCAAGACAGGAACTCAAGCACTACACACAGGAAAACAACAACAAAATAGAAAGGGCCACCAAAATAACAGCGCAAGACAGGAACTCAAGCACTACACACAGGAAAACAACAACAAAATAGAAAGGGTCACCAAAATAACAGCGCAAGACAGGAACTAAAGCACTACACACAGGAAAACCACAACAAAACAGGAAGGGTCACCAAAATAACAGCGCAAGACAGGAACTAAAGCACTACACACAGGAAAACAACAACAAAACAGGAAGGGCCACCAAAATAACAGCGCAAGACAGGAACTAAAGCACTACACACAGGAGAACAACAACAAAATAGAAAGGGCCACCAAAATAACAGCGCAAGACAGGAACTCAAGCACTACACACAGGAAAACAACAACAAAACAGAAAGGGCCACCAAAATAACAGCGCAAGACAGGAACTAAAGCACTACACACAGGAAAACAACAACAAAACAGGAAGGGCCACCAAAATAACAGCGCAAGACAGGAACTCAAGCACTACACACAGGAAAACAACAACAAAACAGAAAGGGCCACCAAAATAACAGCGCAAGACAGGAACTAAAGCACTACACACAGGAAAACAACAACAAAATAGAAAGGGCCACCAAAATAACAGCGCAAGACAGGAAATCAAGCACTACACACAGGAAAACAACAACAAAATAGAAAGGGCCACCAAAATAACAGCGCAAGACAGGAACTCAAGCACTACACACAGGAAAACAACAACAAAACAGAAAGGGTCACCAAAATAACAGCGCAAGACAGGAACTAAAGCACTACACACAGGAAAACCACAACAAAACAGGAAGGGTCACCAAAATAACAGCGCAAGACAGGAACTAAAGCACTACACACAGGAAAACAACAACAAAACAGGAAGGGCCACCAAAATAACAGCGCAAGACAGGAACTAAAGCACTACACACAGGAAAACAACAACAAAATAGAAAGGGCCACCAAAATAACAGCGCAAGACAGGAACTCAAGCACTACACACAGGAAAACAACAACAAAACAGAAAGGGCCACAAAAATAACAGCGCAAGACAGGAACTAAAGCACTACACACAGGAAAACAACAACAAAACAGGAAGGGCCACCAAAATAACAGCGCAAGACAGGAACTAAAGCACTATACACAGGAAAACCACAACAAAACAGGAAGGGTCACCAAAATAACAGCGCAAGACAGGAACTAAAGCACTACACACAGGAAAACAACAACAAAACAGGAAGGGCCACCAAAATAACAGCGCAAGACAGGAACTCAAGCACTACACACAGGAAAACAACAACAAAACAGAAAGGGCCACCAAAATAACAGCGCAAGACAGGAACTAAAACACTACACACAGGAAAACAACAACAAAATAGAAAGGGCCACCAAAATAACAGCGCAAGACAGGAACTCAAGCACTACACACAGGAAAACAACAACAAAATAGAAAGGGCCACCAAAATAACAGCGCAAGACAGGAACTCAAGCACTACACACAGGAAAACAACAACAAAACAGAAAGGGTCACCAAAATAACAGCGCAAGACAGGAACTAAAGCACTACACACAGGAAAACCACAACAAAACAGGAAGGGTCACCAAAATAACAGCGCAAGACAGGAACTAAAGCACTACACACAGGAAAACAACAACAAAACAGGAAGGGCCACCAAAATAACAGCGCAAGACAGGAACTAAAGCACTACACACAGGAAAACAACAACAAAATAGAAAGGGCCACCAAAATAACAGCGCAAGACAGGAACTCAAGCACTACACACAGGAAAACAACAACAAAACAGAAAGGGCCACAAAAATAACAGCGCAAGACAGGAACTAAAGCACTACACACAGGAAAACAACAACAAAACAGGAAGGGCCACCAAAATAACAGCATAAGACAGGAACTAAAGCACTACACACAGGAAAACCACAACAAAACAGGAAAGGTCACCAAAATAACAGCGCAAGACAGGAACTAAAGCACTACACACAGGAAAACAACAACAAAACAGGAAGGGCCACCAAAATAACAGCGCAAGACAGGAACTAAAGCACTACACACAGGAAAACAACAACAAAATAGAAAGGGCAACCAAAATAACAGCGCAAGACAGGAACTAAAGCACTACACACAGGAAAACAACAACAAAATAGAAAGGGCCACCAAAATAACAGCGCAAGACAGGAACTCAAGCACTACACACAGGAAAACAACAACAAAACAGAAAGGGTCACCAAAATAACAGCGCAAGACAGGAACTAAAGCACTACACACAGGAAAACCACAACAAAACAGGAAGGGTCACCAAAATAACAGCGCAAGACAGGAACTAAAGCACTACACACAGGAAAACAACAACAAAACAGGAAGGGCCACCAAAATAACAGCGCAAGACAGGAACTAAAGCACTACACACAGGAAAACAACAACAAAATAGAAAGAGCCACCAAAATAACAGCGCAACACAGGAACTCAAGCACTACACACAGGAAAACAACAACAAAATAGAAAGGGCCACCAAAATAACAGCACAAGACAGGAACTAAAGCACTACACACAGGAAAACAACAACAAAACAGGAAGGGCCACCAAAATAACAGCGCAAGACAGGAACTAAAGCACTACACACAGGAAAACAACAACAAAATAGGAAGGGTCACCAAAATAACAGCGCAAGACAGGAACTAAAGCACTACACACAGGAAAACAACAACAAAACAGGAAGGGCCACCAAAATAACAGCGCAAGACAGGAACTAAAGCACTACACACAGGAAAACAACAACAAAACAGAAAGGGCCACCAAAATAACAGCGCAAGACAGGAACTAAAGCACTATACACAGGAAAACCACAACAAAACAGGAAGGGTCACCAAAATAACAGCGCAAGACAGGAACTAAAGCACTACACACAGGAAAACAACAACAAAACAGGAAGGGCCACCAAAATAACAGCGCAAGACAGGAACTCAAGCACTACACACAGGAAAACAACAACAAAACAGAAAGGGCCACCAAAATAACAGCGCAAGACAGGAACTAAAGCACTACACACAGGAAAACAACAACAAAACAGGAAGGGCCACCAAAATAACAGCGCAAGACAGGAACTAAAGCACTACACACAGGAAAACAACAACAAAATAGGAAGAGTCACCAAAATAAAAGCGCAAGACAGGAACTAAAGCACTACACACAGGAAAACAACAACAAAACAGGAAGGGCCACCAAAATAACAGCGCAAGACAGGAACTAAAGCACTACACACAGGAAAACATCAACAAAATAGGAAGGGTCACCAAAATAACAGCGCAAGACAGGAACTAAAGCACTACACACAGGAAAACAACAACAAAACAGGAAGGGCCACCAAAATAACAGCGCAAGACAGGAACTAAAGCACTACACACAGGAAAACAACAACAAAACAGAAAGGGCCACCAAAATAACAGCGCAAGACAGGAACTAAAGCACTATACACAGGAAAACCACAACAAAACAGGAAGGGTCACCAAAATAACAGCGCAAGACAGGAACTAAAGCACTACACACAGGAAAACAACAACAAAACAGGAAGGGCCACCAAAATAACAGCGCAAGACAGGAACTCAAGCACTACACACAGGAAAACAACAACAAAACAGAAAGGGCCACCAAAATAACAGCGCAAGACAGGAACTAAAGCACTACACACAGGAAAACAACAACAAAACAGGAAGGGCCACCAAAATAACAGCGCAAGACAGGAACTAAAGCACTACAAACAGGAAAACAACAACAAAATAGGAAGAGTCACCAAAATAAAAGCGCAAGACAGGAACTAAAGCACTACACACAGGAAAACAACAATAAAACAGAAAGGGTCACCAAAATAACAGCGCAAGACAGGAACTAAAGCACTACACACAGGAAAACCACAACAAAACAGGAAGGGTCACCAAAATAACAGCGCAAGACAGGAACTAAAGCACTACACACAGGAAAACAACAACAAAACATGAAGGGCCACCAAAATAACAGCGCAAGACAGGAACTAAAGCACTACACACAGGAAAACAACAACAAAATAGAAAGGGCCACCAAAATAACAGCGCAAGACAGGAACTCAAGCACTACACACAGGAAAACAACAACAAAATAGAAAGGGCCACCAAAATAACAGCGCAAGACAGGAACTCAAGCACTACACACAGGAAAACAACAACAAAACAGAAAGGGTCACCAAAATAACAGCGCAAGACAGGAACTAAAGCACTACACACAGGAAAACAACAACAAAACAGGAAGGGCCACCAAAATAACAGCGCAAGACAGGAACTAAAGCACTACACACAGGAAAACAACAACAAAATAGGAAGGGTCACCAAAATAACAGCGCAAGACAGGAACTAAAGCACTACACACAGGAAAACAACAACAAAACAGGAAGGGCCACCAAAATAACAGCGCAAGACAGGAACTAAAGCACTACACACAGGAAAACATCAACAAAATAGGAAGGGCCACCAAAATAACAGCGCAAGACAGGAACTAAAGCACTACACACAGGAAAACAACAACAAAACAGGAAGGGCCACCAAAATAACAGCGCAAGACAGGAACTAAAGCACTACACACAGGAAAACAACAACAAAATAGGAAGAGTCACCAAAATAAAAGCGCAAGACAGGAACTAAAGCACTACACACAGGAAAACAACAATAAAACAGAAAGGGTCACCAAAATAACAGCGCAAGACAGGAACTAAAGCACTACACACAGGAAAACCACAACAAAACAGGAAGGGTCACCAAAATAACAGCGCAAGACAGGAACTAAAGCACTACACACAGGAAAACAACAACAAAACATGAAGGGCCACCAAAATAACAGCGCAAGACAGGAACTAAAGCACTACACACAGGAAAACAACAACAAAATAGAAAGGGCCACCAAAATAACAGCGCAAGACAGGAACTCAAGCACTACACACAGGAAAACAACAACAAAATAGAAAGGGCCACCAAAATAACAGCGCAAGACAGGAACTCAAGCACTACACACAGGAAAACAACAACAAAACAGAAAGGGTCACCAAAATAACAGCGCAAGACAGGAACTAAAGCACTACACACAGGAAAACAACAACAAAACAGGAAGGGCCACCAAAATAACAGCGCAAGACAGGAACTAAAGCACTACACACAGGAAAACAACAACAAAATAGAAAGAGCCACCAAAATAACAGCGCAAGACAGGAACTCAAGCACTACACACAGGAAAACAACAACAAAATAGAAAGGGCCACCAAAATAACAGCGCAAGACAGGAACTAAAGCACTACACACAGGAAAACAACAACAAAACAGGAAGGGCCACCAAAATAACAGCGCAAGACAGGAACTAAAGCACTACACACAGGAAAACAACAACAAAATAGGAAGGGTCACCAAAATAACAGCGCAAGACAGGAACTAAAGCACTACACACAGGAAAACAACAACAAAACAGGAAGGGCCACCAAAATAACAGCGCAAGACAGGAACTAAAGCACTACACACAGGAAAACAACAACAAAACAGAAAGGGCCACCAAAATAACAGCGCAAGACAGGAACTAAAGCACTATACACAGGAAAACCACAACAAAACAGGAAGGGTCACCAAAATAGCAGCGCAAGACAGGAACTAAAGCACTACACACAGGAAAACAACAACAAAACAGGAAGGGCCACCAAAATAACAGCGCAAGACAGGAACTCAAGCACTACACACAGGAAAACAACAACAAAACAGAAAGGGCCACCAAAATAACAGCGCAAGACAGGAACTAAAGCACTACACACAGGAAAACAACAACAAAATAGGAAGAGTTACCAAAATAAAAGCGCAAGACAGGAACTAAAGCACTACACACAGGAAAACAACAATAAAACAGAAAGGGTCACCAAAATAACAGCGCAAGACAGGAACTAAAGCACTACACACAGGAAAACCACAACAAAACAGGAAGGGTCACCAAAATAACAGCGCAAGACAGGAACTAAAGCACTACACACAGGAAAACAACAACAAAACATGAAGGGCCACCAAAATAACAGCGCAAGACAGGAACTAAAGCACTACACACAGGAAAACAACAACAAAATAGAAAGGGCCACCAAAATAACAGCGCAAGACAGGAACTCAAGCACTACACACAGGAAAACAACAACAAAATAGAAAGGGCCACCAAAATAACAGCGCAAGACAGGAACTCAAGCACTACACACAGGAAAACAACAACAAAATAGAAAGGGTCACCAAAATAACAGCGCAAGACAGGAACTAAAGCACTACACACAGGAAAACCACAACAAAACAGGAAGGGTCACCAAAATAACAGCGCAAGACAGGAACTAAAGCACTACACACAGGAAAACAACAACAAAACAGGAAGGGCCACCAAAATAACAGCGCAAGACAGGAACTAAAGCACTACACACAGGAGAACAACAACAAAATAGAAAGGGCCACCAAAATAACAGCGCAAGACAGGAACTCAAGCACTACACACAGGAAAACAACAACAAAACAGAAAGGGCCACCAAAATAACAGCGCAAGACAGGAACTAAAGCACTACACACAGGAAAACAACAACAAAACAGGAAGGGCCACCAAAATAACAGCGCAAGACAGGAACTCAAGCACTACACACAGGAAAACAACAACAAAACAGAAAGGGCCACCAAAATAACAGCGCAAGACAGGAACTAAAGCACTACACACAGGAAAACAACAACAAAATAGAAAGGGCCACCAAAATAACAGCGCAAGACAGGAAATCAAGCACTACACACAGGAAAACAACAACAAAATAGAAAGGGCCACCAAAATAACAGCGCAAGACAGGAACTCAAGCACTACACACAGGAAAACAACAACAAAACAGAAAGGGTCACCAAAATAACAGCGCAAGACAGGAACTAAAGCACTACACACAGGAAAACCACAACAAAACAGGAAGGGTCACCAAAATAACAGCGCAAGACAGGAACTAAAGCACTACACACAGGAAAACAACAACAAAACAGGAAGGGCCACCAAAATAACAGCGCAAGACAGGAACTAAAGCACTACACACAGGAAAACAACAACAAAATAGAAAGGGCCACCAAAATAACAGCGCAAGACAGGAACTCAAGCACTACACACAGGAAAACAACAACAAAACAGAAAGGGCCACAAAAATAACAGCGCAAGACAGGAACTAAAGCACTACACACAGGAAAACAACAACAAAACAGGAAGGGCCACCAAAATAACAGCATAAGACAGGAACTAAAGCACTACACACAGGAAAACCACAACAAAACAGGAAAGGTCACCAAAATAACAGCGCAAGACAGGAACTAAAGCACTACACACAGGAAAACAACAACAAAACAGGAAGGGCCACCAAAATAACAGCGCAAGACAGGAACTAAAGCACTACACACAGGAAAACAACAACAAAATAGAAAGGGCAACCAAAATAACAGCGCAAGACAGGAACTAAAGCACTACACACAGGAAAACAACAACAAAATAGAAAGGGCCACCAAAATAACAGCGCAAGACAGGAACTCAAGCACTACACACAGGAAAACAACAACAAAACAGAAAGGGTCACCAAAATAACAGCGCAAGACAGGAACTAAAGCACTACACACAGGAAAACAACAACAAAACAGGAAGGGCCACCAAAATAACAGCGCAAGACAGGAACTAAAGCACTATAGACAGGAAAACCACAACAAAACAGGAAGGGCCACCAAAATAACAGCGCAAGACAGGAACTAAAGCACTACACACAGGAAAACAACAACAAAACAGGAAGGGCCACCAAAATAACAGCGCAAGACAGGAACTAAAGCACTACACACAGGAGAACAACAACAAAATAGAAAGGGCCACCAAAATAACAGCGCAAGACAGGAACTCAAGCACTACACACAGGAAAACAACAACAAAACAGAAAGGGCCACCAAAATAACAGCGCAAGACAGGAACTAAAGCACTACACACAGGAAACAACAACAAACTCAAAATAAGGCACGACAACCTGGTGGAGTTTCATTTTTGAACCTTGTCTGCCAGTGGTGTGCCTCTGGATTTTTTTTTTAATGAAAAAAATGTGCCTTGGTTGAAAAAAAGGTTGAAAAACACTGTTGTAATGATTACTGGATGGCACCACTTGGACCTGACCAAAGTCCAGTGCAGTCCAGAACCAGTTGGACCTGACCAAAGTCCAGTGCAGTCCAGAACCAGTTGGACCTGACCAAGGTCCAGTGCAGTCCAGAACCAGTTGGACCTGACCAAGGTCCAGGTCAGTCCAGAAGCAGCAGAGCCTGTGATGCGGGGACAATAGAGTTGGAATGTGTGGCCCCTGAGGGACACGCTGATGTTTCCTCACTTCACTGCTTGTGTGGATTACTCACACTCACTCATTTCTTTGTGGAACAAAGGTCAAACACGGGCCAGGGGGGAAAAAAGAAAAAAGACTGAGATTTGGAAACATTTTCTAGGAAGGTTTTGTGACATTGTGTGACATCGAGGCTTTTAGCAACAACACTTTTGCCAAATCAAAGTCTTTGCAAACTTTACACAACTGATAACTCTCCAACTTTACACCACTGATAACTCTCATAAGTCTTGTTGGCTCCGCCTGAGGGCAACATTCCACTAATACTACTACTAATACAAAATTAATACTAATATAATACTAATAATAATAATAATAATACTAATATAATACTACTACTAATACAATACTAATACTAATATAATACTACTACTAATAATAATACTACTAATATAATATTACTACTAATACAATACTAATACTAATATAATACTAATAATAATAATACTACTGCTACTAATACAATACTACTACTAATACAGTGGTTCCCAACTCTTTTTTGTCATCCCCCACTTTGGACAGGAGGGAGTTTTCCAGCCCCACCTGCCTCCATCACCCCAACACAACGCTAATGCCAAGCTTAACATTTTCAAATTTATTGAACATCAAGTTGTATACATTCAAACTCAATAACATAAAATAACATCAAGTTCAATAATAAATCAAATAACTGTGCAGCTGTGGTATAACTTGCATCAAGTTCAATAATAAATAAAATAACTTGCATCAAGTTCAATAATAAGTAAAATAACTTGCATCAAGTTCAATAATAAATCAAATAACTTGCATCAAGTTCAATAATAAATAAAATAACTTGCATCAAGTTCAATAATAATCAAAAAAAGTGTTATAACTTGCATCAAGTTCAATAATAAATCAAATAAAAGTGTTATAACTTGCATCAAGTTCAATAATAAATCAAATAAAAGTGTTATAACTTGCATCAAGTTCAATAATAAATCAAATAAAAGTGTTATAACTTGCATCAAGTTCAATAATAAATCAAATAAAAGTGTTATAACTTGCATCAAGTTCAATAATACATCAAATAAAAGTATTATAACTTGCATCAAGTTCAATAATAAATAAAATAACTTGCATCAAGTTCAATAATAAATAAAATAACTTGCATCAAGTTCAATAATAAATAAAATAACTTGCATCAAGTTCAATAATAAATAAAATAACTTGCATCAAGTTCAATAATAAATCAAATAACTTGCATCAAGTTCAATAATAAATCAAATAACCTGCATCAAGTTCAATAATAAATCAAATAACTTGCATCAAGTTCAATAATAAATAAAATAACTTGCATCAAGTTCAATAATAAATCAAATAACTTGCATCAAGTTCAATAATAAATCAAATAAAAGTGTTATAACTTGCATCAAGTTCAATAATAAATCAAATAAAAGTGTTATAACTTGCATCAAGTTCAATAATAAATCAAATAAAAGTGTTATAACTTGCATCAAGTTCAATAATAAATCAAATAAAAGTGTTATAACTTGCATCAAGTTCAATAATAAATCAAATAAAAGTGTTATAACTTGCATCAAGTTCAATAATACATCAAATAAAAGTATTATAACTTGCATCAAGTTCAATAATAAATAAAATAACTTGCATCAAGTTCAATAATAAATAAAATAACTTGCATCAAGTTCAATAATAAATAAAATAACTTGCATCAAGTTCAATAATAAATAAAATAACTTGCATCAAGTTCAATAATAAATCAAATAACTTGCATCAAGTTCAATAATAAATCAAATAACCTGCATCAAGTTCAATAATAAATCAAATAACTTGCATCAAGTTCAATAATAAATAAAATAACTTGCATCAAGTTCAATAATAAATCAAATAACTTGCATCAAGTTCAATAATAAATCAAATAACTTGCATCAAGTTCAATAATAAATAAAATAACTTGCATCAAGTTCAATAATAAATAAAATAACTTGAATCAAGTTAAATAATAAATAAAATAACTTGCATCAATTTAAATAATAAATAAAATAACTTGAATCAAGTTCAATAATAAATCAAATAACTTGCATCAAGTCCAATAATAAATCAAATAACATGCATCAAGTTCAATAATAAATCAAATAACATGCATCAAGTTCAATAATAAATCAAATAACTTGCATCAAGTTCAATAATAAATCAAATAACTTGCATCAAGTTCAATAATAAATCAAATAAAAGTGTTATAACTTGCATCAAGTTCAATAATAAATCAAATAAAAGTGTTATAACTTGCATCAAGTTCAATAATAAATCAAATAACTTGTATCAAGTTCAATAATAAATCAAATAAAAGTGTTATAACTTGCATCAAGTTCAATAATAAATCAAATAACTTGTATCAAGTTGAATAATAAATCAAAAAAAGTGTTATAACTTGCATCAAGTTCAATAATAAATCAAATAAAAGTGTTATAACTTGCATCAAGTTCAATAATAAATCAAAAAAAGTGTTATAACTTGCATCAAGTTCAATAATACATCAAATAAAAGTGTTATAACTTGCATCAAGTTCAATAATAAATAAAATAATTTGCATCAAGTTCAATAATAAATCAAATAACTTGCATCAAGTTCAATAATAAATCAAATAACTTGCATCAAGTTCAATAATAAATCAAATAACTTGCATCAAGTTCAATAATAAATCAAATAACTTGCATCAAGTTCAATAATAAATAAAATAACTTGCATCAAGTTCAATAATAAATCAAATAACTTGCATCAAGTTCAATAATAAATCAAATAACTTGCATCAAGTTCAATAATAAATCAAATAACTTGCATCAAGTTCAATAATAAATCAAATAACTTGCATCAAGTTCAATAATAAATAAAATAACTTGCATCAAGTTCAATAATAAATAAAATAACTTGAATCAAGTTAAATAATAAATAAAATAACTTGCATCAATTTAAATAATAAATAAAATAACTTGAATCAAGTTCAATAATAAATCAAATAACTTGCATCAAGTCCAATAATAAATCAAATAACATGCATCAAGTTCAATAATAAATCAAATAACATGCATCAAGTTCAATAATAAATCAAATAACTTGCATCAAGTTCAATAATAAATCAAATAACTTGCATCAAGTTCAATAATAAATCAAATAAAAGTGTTATAACTTGCATCAAGTTCAATAATAAATCAAATAAAAGTGTTATAACTTGCATCAAGTTCAATAATAAATCAAATAACTTGTATCAAGTTCAATAATAAATCAAATAAAAGTGTTATAACTTGCATCAAGTTCAATAATAAATCAAATAACTTGTATCAAGTTGAATAATAAATCAAAAAAAGTGTTATAACTTGCATCAAGTTCAATAATAAATCAAATAAAAGTGTTATAACTTGCATCAAGTTCAATAATAAATCAAAAAAAGTGTTATAACTTGCATCAAGTTCAATAATACATCAAATAAAAGTGTTATAACTTGCATCAAGTTCAATAATAAATAAAATAATTTGCATCAAGTTCAATAATAAATCAAATAACTTGCATCAAGTTCAATAATAAATCAAATAACTTGCATCAAGTTCAATAATAAATCAAATAACTTGCATCAAGTTCAATAATAAATCAAATAACTTGCATCAAGTTCAATAATAAATAAAATAACTTGCATCAAGTTCAATAATAAATCAAATAACTTGCATCAAGTTCAATAATAAATCAAATAACTTGCATCAAGTTCAATAATAAATCAAATAACTTGCATCAAGTTCAATAATAAATCAAATAACTTGCATCAAGTTCAATAATAAATCAAATAAATTGCATCAAGTTCAATAATAAATAAAATAACTTGCATCAAGTTCAATAATAAATAAAATAACTTGCATCAAGTTCAATAATAAATCAAATAAAAGTGACTTTCTTTTCATTTGTCTATGAGTTGTTCCTCAAGATGACTTGCAATGTGGCATATACGTCTGGCAACTGTGTGGTTTGACAGTGGGACAGCTTTTCATGTTGTCTGGTCAAGCATGACTGACAAGTGACACCATGTCTATTGCAGCGGGGACAACGAGCTGCTCAGCAACTGTGTGGGCTTTTTTTGCATTGTGCAACTCTGTATGCAACTCTACATGAAGCCATCTGAGTGTTACTGTTTACTGATGCAGCTTTTACCATGCACTTCTCCTGTTGTTTACCGATGCAGCTTTTACCATGCGCTTCTCCTGTTGTTTACTGATGCAGCTTTTACCATGCGCTTCTCCCGTTGTTTACCGATGCAGCTTTTACCATGCGCTTCTCCTGTTGTTTACCGATGCAGCTTTTACCATGCGCTTCTCCCGTTGTTTACTGATGCAGCTTTTACCATGCGCTTCTCCCGTTGTTTACCGATGCAGCTTTTACCATGCGCTTCTCCTGTTGTTTACTGATGCAGCTTTTACCATGCGCTTCTCCTGTTGTTTACTGATGCAGCTTTTACCATGCACTTCTCCTGTTGTTTACTGATGCAGCTTTTACCATGCGCTTCTCCTGTTGTTTACTGATGCAGCTTTTACCATGCGCTTCTCCTGTTGTTTACCGATGCAGCTTTTACCATGCGCTTCTCCCGTTGTTTACTGATGCAGCTTTTACCATGCGCTTCTCCCGTTGTTTACTGATGCAGCTTTTACCATGCGCTTCTCCTGTTGTTTACTGATGCAGCTTTTACCATGCACTTCTCCTGTTGTTTACTGATGCAGCTTTTACCATGCGCTTCTCCTGTTGTTTACTTATGCAGCTTTTACCATGCGCTTCTCCTGTTGTTTACTTATGCAGCTTTTACCATGCGCTTCTCCTGTTGTTTACTGATGCAGCTTTTACCATGCGCTTCTCCTGTTGTTTACTTATGCAGCTTTTACCATGCGCTTCTCCTGTTGTTTACTGATGCAGCGTTTACCATGCGCTTCTCCTGTTGTTTACTGATGCAGCTTTTACCATGCGCTTCTCCTGTTGTTTACTTATGCAGCTTTTACCATGCGCTTCTCCTGTTGTTTACTGATGCAGCGTTTACCATGCGCTTCTCCTGTTGTTTACTGATGCAGCTTTTACCATGCGCTTCTCCTGTTGTTTACTGATGCAGCTTTTACCATGCGCTTCTCCTGTTGTTTACTGATGCAGCTTTTACCATGCGCTTCTCCTGTTGTTTACTGATGCAGCTTTTACCATGCGCTTCTCCTGTTGTTTACTGATGCAGCTTTTACCATGCGCTTCTCCTGTTGACGCTACTCTGCCAGTTTACTTTAAAAGAATTGAAGTGTCTTATTGACGTGATTGAGGTGTGTGGTCTCTTTCATTTGTTGGGTCTCATGCCGTCTGCTGCTAGTGGTTTTACACACAGAACACACAGGAGTCTGTCCTCTGTGTGTTTTAGATACAGAACACACAGGAGTCTGTCCTCTGCCCCACCACCGCTGCAGTGAATCCAAGAGCAAGATACCCTTCATCATATTTTCTTTTGGGTTGGCTTTTTGCTTGATTAGGCCCATCAGATTTTTGTTTCTCTGCAGGCTCTGGCTCTGGCTCGACAAACTTTGAGGTGCGAGTCACAAATGTATCCATTTTGTGTAATTGTGGTCCACACATTAGCCTGCTGCTACCCATTAGCCCCGCCCCCATTAGTTACTGTTGCTATGTCTGTCAAACTTTCGCTCCTACCTAGAAATTTAAAGCCTACAGGGAAAATAAGTAATTGACATTTATTTACATAGCGGGGTTTCACAGACAGAATCACAAAGTGATTGACAGTGTGTATACAAAATGAAAGCATAGTAATAAAAAAAAGAAAAAAGAATATAATAAAAAAAAGATATATATAAAGTGAAATTTCCTCCCGTTCCTCACGCCACCTGTCATGTCTCTATTCCCCACACTTTGAGAAACACTGTACTAATACTAATATAATACTAATAATAATAATACTACTACTTATATAATACTAATAATACTACTACTACTAATATAATACTAATAATAATAATACTACTACTAATATAATACTACTAATAATAATACTATTATAATACTAATAATACTAATATAATACTAATACTAATAATATAATACTAATAATAATAATACTAATATAATACTAATACTACTACTACTACTAATATAATACTAATATTAATACTACTACTACTAATATAATACTAATAATACTACTACTACTAATATAATACTAATAATAATAATACTAATACTAATATAATACTAATAATAATAATACCAATACTACTAATAATAATACTAATATAATACTACTAATAATAATAATACTACTACTAACATAATACTACTACTACTACTACTACTACTACTACTAATATGATACTAATAATACTAATACTACTACTAATATAATACTACTACTAATATAATACTAATAATACTACTACTACTACTAATATAATACTACTACTAGTATAATACTACTAGGAATACTAATACTAATATAATACTACTACTTATATAATACTACTACTACTACTGATGATAATACTAATATAATACTAATAATACTACTACTACTACTAATATAATACTACTACTAGTATAATACTACTAGGTATACTAATACTAATATAATGCTACTACTAATAATACTAATACTACTACTAATAATAATACTAACATACTACTAACATAATACTACTACTACTAATAATTGTACTACTAATATTGTGACGACCGGGTCGCATCGTGGTGCGGTGGTGTTCTCCCAGAGATGCAGACGGGCTCGGACACAGCTTGCAGGTAGGAAAAATGATTTATTTCCACAAATCAGACAGAAAAAACAAAAACCACTAGCATGGGAGCTAGCAAGCAAAATAATGTAGCATGAGAGCTAGCAGGAAACAAAGTGGTCGTAACTTGTTGCATGAAAGCAAATTAGGAAGCCAGGCCGAGTGAGGCCCGGGCAAAGACTAAATAGCCCTCTGATCAGTGCTCGGGCAACAGGTGCGCGTCCCGAACGCTGATCAGAGGCAGGTGAGTAAAATCTGCAGTCATGGCAACAGAAACAAACACGTGACGCTAAAGTGTAAACAAATTGTGATCCGAGCAGCGGATCCTAACAAATATAATACTAATAATAATACTACTACTACTAATATAATACTACTACTAATATAAAACTAATACTACTACTACTACTACTACTAATATAATACTACTACTAGTATAATACTACTAGGAATACTAATACTAATATAATACTACTACTTATATAATACTACTACTACTAATGATACTACTACTAATAATAATACTACTAATATAATACTAATAATAATACTACTACTACTAATATAATACTACTACTAGTATAATACTACTAGGTATACTAATACTAATATAATACTACTACTAATATAATACTACTACGAATATTACTATCAATACAATACTACTACAAATATAATACTACTACTAATATAATACTACTATTACTACTACAATAATACTACTACTAAACTAATACTACTACTAATATAATACTACCACTAATATAATACTACTACTACAATAATACTACTACTAATATAATAGTATTACTACAATAATACTTCTACTAATATAATAGGCAAGGCAAGGCAAGGCAAGGCAAGGCAAGGCAAGGCAAGGCAAGGCAAGGCAACTTTATTTGTATAGCGCTTTTCTTACACAAGGCAGACTCAAAGTGCTTCACAGACAACAAAGTGAAATGAAAGAAAATAAAAGCAAAATTAAAATGCAGACAATAAAAATAAAAACAGTGCAGACGTTAAAAGTTAAAAGATTAAAAGATTTAGCTGAAAGCTAAGGTGAACATAAAAGTCTTCAGTCTAGTTTTAAAAGTAGTGAGAGTTGGGGAGAGTCTGACATCTTCAGGAAGTTTATTCCAGCTATTTGTTGCATAGTGACTGAATGATGATCTCCCTTGATTTGAGTTTACTCTTGGAACCGCTAACAGATTGGTCTCAGAAGATCTTAGTGATCTAGAGGGCGTATATAGTGGGAGCATATCAGTAATATACTTGGGCCCTAGACCATGTAGTGATTTATATGTGAGCAGGAGGATTTTGAAATCAATTCTCTGATGTACAGGGAGCCAATGTAAGGATTTAAGAATTGGTGTAATGTGCTCACATTTTTTGGTCTTTGTTAGAACTCTAGCAGCAGCGTTCTGAACAAGCTGTAGCTGCCTAACAGTTTTTTTGGGAAGACCTGCAAGGAGACCATTACAATAGTCTAGCCTACTGGTAATAAAGGCATGTACAAGTTTTTCAAAGTCTCGAGCTGACATGAGCCCTCTAAGTCTTTTTACATTTTTGAGGTGATAGTAGGCCGATTTTGTTACTGATTTGATGTGACTGTCGAAATGTAAATCAGAATCTAAAATAACCCCAAGATTTCTGGCTTTATTTGAGGTTTTCAGGGACAGTGATTGAAGGTGTTGGATGACTTTAAACCTTTCTTTTTTAGCACCAAAAACAATTATCTCAGTTTTATCTTCATTTAGTTGTAGGAAATTTTGGCACATCCAGTGTTTGACTTGCTCAATGCACTGGCACAGAAGATCTATGGGGCGATAGTCATTTGGTGATAGCGCTACATAGATTTGGGTGTCATCGGCATAGCAATGATGGTCAATGTTATTATTTTGCATGATTTGTCCTAGTGGGAGCATATAGATGTTAAATAAAGTCGGCCCCAAGATTGAACCTTGGGGGACTCCACACGTTACGTTGGTTGGTTCTGATACAAAGTCACCAATGGAAACAAAATAGTTCCTATCTTGTAGATATGACTTGAACCAGCTTAAAACTGTGCCTGAGATCCCCACCCAGTTTTCCAACCTGTCCAAAAGTATTGAGTGGTCGACAGTGTCAAATGCAGCACTGAGGTCCAAAAGCATTAATACTGAAGTTTTGCCGGAGTCTGTGTTTAGACGGATGTCATTTATAACTTTAAGAAGGGCCGTCTCTGTGCTATGAAGAGGTCGAAATCCTGACTGGAAGTTGTTGTGGCAGCCAGTAGAAGCCAAGAAGTGATTTAGTTGTTGGAGGACAACTTTCTCAATTATTTTACTTATGAATGGTAGATTTGAAATTGGTCTGTAGTTGTTGATAACAGAGGCATCTAGGCTCTGCTTTTTTAGAAGAGGTTTAATGACTGCAGTTTTGAAAGCCTTCGGGAAATTGCCCGATTTAATAGAATTATTAACTATTTGCAAGATGTCTGTTGATAGGCAGTCAAAAACATTCTTAAAGAAGTTGGTAGGTAAAACATCAAGGCAGCAGGTGGATGACTTTAGAGCTGTCACCGTTTCCACTAGAGTTTTAGAGTCTATGGCATTAAAGCTTGCCATCATTGCTGTGTTACTTTTGCCTAAATGGGGTGGTGATCCAACTTTTTTACTTGAGATATTGATGGTGCGTCTGATGCCTTCAATTTTATCAGTATAAAAGAATGCAAAGTCATTGCATTTCTGCGTGGAATGGAGTTCGGCTGGTATTTGTGTTGGGGGTTTAGTCAGTCTGTCAACGATTGTGAATAGGGTTTTGGCCTTATTTGTGTTGCTGTTTATGATATTGGAGAAGAATGTTTCTCTAGCACTTTTTAAGACTAAATTGTAGGCCTGGAGGCTCTCTTTATAGATGTCATGGTGAATATGAAGTTTTGTATTCCGCCAGATTCGTTCAGCCTTCCTGCACTCTCTTCTCTGGGCTGTTACAGCAGCAGATTTTCTCCAGGGTGCCTTTTGCTTGCCAGAAATCGTTTTAACTGTAACAGGTGCAATGATATCTATGATATTCACAATTTTGGAATTAAAGTTGCTTACAAGATCATCAGCATGACATGGGTTTAGAGGTGGTAGTGAGGAGATGGCGTTTTTAAAGAGGACATTAGCATGTTCATTTATGTACCGCTTTTTGACATTCTTTGATTCTGTTTGTGTGTCCGGAATTACAGAAATATTAACGAAAACACAGAAATGATCAGACAATGAAGGATCAATCACAAGAACATCAGAAACATTGAGACCTTTTGTGATAATCAGGTCCAGGGTGTGTCCCTTATAATGTGTAGCCTCTTTCACATGTTGAGACAGTTCAAATGTGTCTAAAATAGTAAAAAGTTCTTTTGCGCCCTTGTCATTTAAATCGTCAATATGAAAATTAAAATCACCAGTTATAACCAGGCAGTCAAAGTCAGTGGAGATGCTAGACAATAGTTCAGTAAAATCATCAAAAAAATTTGCAGAATATTTAGGTGGCCTGTAGATAATTAACAAGAGAATTTTGGGAGAGCATTTCAACACAGCACACAGGTATTCAAATGATGTAAACTCACCGAGTGACATCTGTTTCCCCTGAAACATGTTTTTAAATATAGCAGCAACCCCTCCACCTCTTTTCCCCGATCTACATATATCAATGAAGTTATAGTTGGGGGGTGCTGTCTCGATCAGAATGCTTGCACTGTTATTTTGTTCCAGCCATGTTTCAGTTAAAAACATAAAGTCAAGTTTAGAAGTGCTAATAAAATCATTGACTAAAAATGATTTGCTATTCAGAGACCTGACATTGAGCAGACCCATCCTGATGGTGTTATTGACAGGCTTCGATGTTGGCTTTGATTTGGAGATAATAGGAATGAGATTGTTTAGGTTAGCAGGGTGGCTAAGTTTCCCAATGTTTACTCTCTTGGTAGTCACAACAGGGATGTAGAAGGTGCCATGATTTGATGTAGGCAACCTTGGGCCCAGCTGATAATGTGGTCTACTGCTGACCACATTGACTAATAGTACTACTACTACAATAATACTACTACTAATATAATAGTACTACTACAATAATACTACTACTAATATAATAGTACTTCTACAATACTACTACTACTAATATAATACTACTACTACAATACTTCTACTACTAATATAATAGTACTACTACAATAATACTACTACTAATATAATAGTACTACTACAATAATACTACTACTAATATAATAGTACTACTACAATAATACTACTACTAATATAATAGTACTTCTACAATAATACTACTACTAATATAACACTACTACTACAATACTACTACTACTAATATAATAGTACTGCTACAATACTACTACTACTAATATAATAGTACTACTACAATAATACTACTACTAATATAATACTACTACTACAATAATAATACTACTAATATAATACTACTACTACAATAATACTACTACTACAATAATACTACTACTAATATAATATTATATGAGCCATCTCCTCACTACCACCTCTAAACCCATGTCATGCTGATGATCTTGTAAGCAACTTTAATTCCAAAATTGTGACTATCATAGATATCATTGCACCTGTTACAGTTCAAACGATTTCTGGTAAGCAAAAGGCACCCTGGAGAAAATCTGCTGCTGTAACAGCCCAGAGAAGAGAGTGCAGGAAGGCTGAACGAATCTGGCGGAATACAAAACTTCATATTCACCATGCCATCTATAAAGAGAGCCACCAGGCCTACAATTTAGTCTTAAAAAGTGCTAGAGAAACATTCTTCTCCAATATTATAAACAGCAACACTAATAAGGCCAAAACCTTATTCGCAACCGTTGACAGACTGACCAACCCCCCAACACAAATACCAGCCCAACTCCATTCCACGCAGAAATGCAATGAGTTTGCATTCTTTTATACTGATAAAATTGAAGGCATCAGACGCGCCATCAATATCTCAAGTAAAAAAGTTGGATCACCACCCCATTTAGGCAAAAGTAACACAGCAATGATGGCAAGCTTTAATGCCATAGACTCTAAAACTCTCGTGGAAACGGTGACAGCTCTAAAGTCATCCACCTGCTGCCTTGATGTTTTACCTACCAACTTCTTTCAGAATGTTTTTGACTGCCTATCAACAGACGTCTTGCAAATAGTTAATAATTCTATTCAATCGGGCTATTTCCCGAAGGCTTTCAAAACTGCAGTCATTAAACCTCTTCTAAAAAAGCAGAGCCTAGATGCCTCTGTTATCAACAACTACAGACCAATTTCAAATCTACCCTTCATAAGTAAAATACTTGAGAAAGTTGTCCTCCAACAACTAAATCACTTCTTGGCTTCTACTGGCTGCCACAACAACTTCCAGTCAGGATTTCGACCTCTTCATAGCACAGAGACGGCCCTTCTTAAAGTTATAAATGACATCCGTCTAAACACAGACTCTGGCAAAACTTCAGTATTAATGCTATTGGACCTCAGTGCTGCATTTGACACTGTCCACCACTCAATACTTTTGGACAGGTTGGAAAACTGGGTGGGGATCTCAGGCACAGTTTTAAGCTGGTTCAAGTCATATCTACAAGATAGGAACTATTTTGTTTCCAATGGTGACTTTGTATCAGAACCAACCAACGTAACGTGTGGAGTCCCCCAAGGTTCAATCTTGGGGCCCACTTTATTTAACATCTATATGTTCCCACTAGGACAAATCATGCAAAATAATAACATTGACCATCATTGCTATGCCGATGACACCCAAATCTATGTAGCGCTATCACCAAATGACTATCGCCCCATAGATCTTCTGTGCCAGTGCATTGAGCAAGTCAAACACTGGATGTGCCAACATGTCCTACAACTAAATGAAGATAAAACTGAGATCATTGTTTTTGGTGCTAAAAAAGAAAGGTTTAAAGTCGTCCAACACCTTCAATCACTGTCCCTGAAAACCTCAAATAAAGCCAGAAATCTTGGGGTTATTTTAGATTCTGATTCACATTTCGACAGTCACATCAAATCAGTCACAACATCGGCCTACTATCACCTCAAAAATGTAACAAGACTTAGAGGGCTCATGTCAGCTCAAGACCTATGCCAGGCTATTACAACACCGTCATCCACACCACCCTCACCCACTTGGAGGGCAATGGACACCTATGCCAGGCTATTACAACACCGTCATTTACACCACCCTCACCCACTTGGAGGGCAAGGACACCTATGCCAGGCTATTACAACACCGTCATCCACACCACCCTCACCCACTTAGAGGGCAAGGACACCTATGCCAGGCTATTACAACACCGTCATCCACACCACCCTCGCCCACTTGGAGGGCAAGGACACCTATGCCAGGTTATTACAACACCGTCATCCACACCACCCTCACCCACCTGGAGGGCAAGGACACCTATGCCAGGCTATTACAACACCGTCATCCACACCACCCTCACCCACTTGGAGGGTAAGGACACCTATGCCAGGCTATTACAACACCGTCATCCACACCACCCTCACCCACTTGGAGGGTAAGGACACCTATGCCAGGCTATTACAACACCGTCATCCACACCACCCTCACCCACTTAGAGGGCAAGGACACCTATGCCAGGCTATTACAACACCGTCATCCACACCACCCTCACCCACTTGGAGGGCAAGGACACCTATGCCAGGCTATTACAACACCGTCATCCACACCACCCTCACCCACTTGGAGGGCAAGGACACCTATGCCAGGCTATTACAACACCGTCATCCACACCACCCTCACCCACTTGGAGGGCAAGGACACCTATGCCAGGCTATTACAACACCGTCATCCACACCACCCTCACCCACTTGGAGGGCAAGGACACCTATGCCAGGCTATTACAACACCGTCATCCACACAACCCTCACCCACTTAGAGGGCAAGGACACCTATGCCAGGGTATTATTCATCGACTACAGCTCTGCTTTCAACACGGTCATCCCACAAAAACTCACTGCTAAACTCCTCACTGTTGGTCTGACACCGGCTCTCTGTGACTGGGTCCTGAACTTTCTCACAAACCGGCCCCAGTCAGTCAGAATCAGCAACCAGACATCAGGCACACAGGTTGTAAGTACAGGGACCCCCCAAGGCTGCGTGCTGAGCCCCCTATTGTACACCCTCTTCACACACGACTGTGTGGCCTCCCAGAACAACACCAGTATCATCAAGTTTGCAGATGATACTACGGTCGTCGGACTGATCACCGGGGGAGCTGAGGCAGCGTAAACAAGGGAGCTAGCGGAACTGGTGGCCTGGGGTCAGGATAATAATCTCTCCTTGAACACAGACAAAACCAAGGAGATGATTATTGACCCACGGAGAAGGAGTGCACAGTACACACCTCTGTACATAGGGGGGACAGAGGTGGACAGGGTGAAAACCTTTAAATTCCTCGGGACCCACATCAGCGAGGACCTCACCTGGGATCACAACACCCAACAAACAACTTCCTAAGAAAGCTGAGAATGCCACCCCAAATTCTCAGCAACTTCTATAGAAGTACGGTTGAGAGTGTCCTTACCAGAGTGTCCTTACCAGCTCACTCCAGCCAGTGATTTAAACTGCTCAGTACATATCAGGAGCAGCCTACAGGACATGTAGTCTACCAGGAGGGCACACAACATCAACAAGGACAGTACACCTCCTACCATCAGGCAGACCATACAGGAGCCTGAAAGCCAGGACTACCAGACTGACAAACACTTTCTACCCACAGACCGTCAGGCTTGTGAATGCTAACTTGTGAATGCTAGCTCCCCCCCCAGTTTTACTTGTATCTTTTTGAACAAAAGACAGCTACCATGACCACCCCCGAACTGTGAAGCATCACTGTAGACACTTTTCACCTTTGATCACTAAAGACACTTTAAAGGCCTACTGAAATGAATTTTCTTTATTTAAACGGGGATAGCAGATCTATTCTATGTGTCATACTTGATCATTTCGCGATATTGCCATATTTTTGCTGAAAGGATTTAGTATAGAACAACGACGATAAAGATTGCAACTTTTGGTATCTGATAAAAAAAAAGGCTTGCCCCTACGGGAAGTAGCGTGACGTAGTCAGTTGAACATATACGCAAAGTTCCCTATTGTTTACAATGATGGCCGCATGAAGTGAGAGAGATTCGGACCGAGAAAGCGACAATTTCCCCATTAATTTGAGCGAGGATGAAAGATTTGTGGATGAGTAAAGTGCAAGTGAAGGACTAGTGGGGAGTTGAAGCTATTCAGATAGGGAAGATGCTGTGAGAGCCGGGGGTGACCTGATATTCAGCTGGGAATGACTACAACAGTAAATAAACACAAGACATATATATACTCTATTAGCCACAACACAACCAGGCTTATATTTAATATGCCACAAATTAATCCTGCATAAAAACACCTGTGTGTTTGTTACGCTAGCTCCTAGCTCCTCTGCTAGCTCCTAGCTCCATAGAACGCGCCAATACAATTCAAACACCTGATCAACACACACAATCACTCAGCCCAAAAGACCGTTCACCTAACCCAAGGTTCATAAAGCTTATATATTTTTCAAAAGTTACGTACGTGACGCGCACATACGGTCAAGCTATCAAATGTTTAGCAGCCAAGGCTGCATACTCACGGTACCTGATATTCAGCTGGGAATGACTACAACAGTAAATAAACACAAGACATATATATACTCTATTAGCCACAACACAACCAGGCTTATATTTAATATGCCACAAATTAATCCTGCATAAAAACACCTGCGTGTTTGTTATGCTAGCTCCTAGCTCCTATGCTAGCTCCTAGCTCCATAGAACACGCCAATACAATTCAAACACCTGATCAACACACACAATCACTCAGCCCAAAAGACCGTTCACCTAACCCAAGGTTCATAAAGCTTATATATTTAAAAAAAGTTACGTACATACGCAAAAAAAAGTTGCGCACATACGGACAAGCGATCAAATGTTTAGAAGCCAAAGCTGCATACTCACAGTAGCACGTCTGCGTCTTTGTCATCCAAATCAAAGTAATCCTGGTAAGAGTCTGTGTTGTCCCAGTTCTCTACAGGCGTCTGTGTATCGAAGTCAAAAGTCCTCCTGGTTAGAGTCTCTGTTATCCGAGTTCTTCCATCTTGACTGCATCTTTCGGGAATGTAAACAAAGAAGCGCCGGCTGTGTACTGTTGTGGCTGACTACGTTCGAAAAATACGTCCATTTCGCACCGACAACTTTCTTCTTTGCTTGCTCAGCTTCCTTCTCCATAATGCAATGAACATGATTGGAACAGATTCACGAACACAGATGTCCAGAATACTGTGGAATTATGAAATGAAAACAGAGCTTTTTCGTATTGGCTTCAATGTGGAAGGCATACCCGTGTTCCCCGGGCTACGTCACGCGCATACGTCATCCTCAGAGGCGTTTCGAACCGGAAGTTTAGCGGCAAATTTAAAATGTCACTTTATAAGTTAACCCGGCCGTATTGGCATGTGTTATAATGTTAAGATTTCATCATTGATATATAAACTATCAGACTGCGTGGTCAGTAGTAGTGGCTTTCAGTAGGCCTTTAACTGCTGCTCCTCCATATTTATACTGTTGACTGTCAATCAGAATGTGCAATAATGTTATGTCACTTACTGTGCCTTGTATATACATTTGTATTTTTAGCTAAGTAGCGTGTGACTTGTTGAAGGCTGGACTAGCAAAGTAAGATTTTCATTGTACGGCAAACTGTCTGTTTGACTGTGCATATGACAATAAACAATCTTCAATCTTCAATCTTGATTTGGCGAGAGTTGAACATTATTATTGTCAAATGTTGTGTACGAGACAAGTGTATGCATTAGAATAAATATAATAACCATCTGCAGTCAGACATGGTTGTATTAGAGAATCCAACAAGTATTTTGGCCAGCAGAAACCCAAATGACAAACGACAGGGATGAAGCTCTTGGACGGCAACCTGATCATGAAGAAAAAGCCTCCTGTAGGGTAAGTACAGAGGACCTGCAGGGTAAGTACAGAGCACCTGCAGAGAGGACCTGGGTTTAGCAAGGCAGCAGGGATTATGTCCCGCATGGAGCCAACACCAACCACATGGTTGTTTACGGCCTAATCGTGTTACGCAAGAACACCAAGTCCTGCTGGGAACTTCACCTGACCACCACTTGACCACCACATTCCGCTCACTAAGATGCTAAAAACGTAATCAGCAGAATCTGAGATCCTGCAAGTGCAAATTCAGGAAGGATTTAATTTATTCAGGACACAATAAAACCCAAACACCTGATTCCTGTTGTCACGTTGCTGACATGAAAACTGCACTCTTACCGCCGGTTCAAACCCAGCGTCTAAGTTCTAAAAATAGTAATTCAATACTTTTTTAAAACTATATTATAATTTTGTATGTATTTTTCTATCTTATATTTTGTCAAAGCAAATTCTACATTTTTTAAAATATATTTTATATACATATTGTAGATCATATTTTGTCAAAGCATATTTAAAAAATTGTTTTGATATTTTATATATATTTTTTAATATAATAACATTGTATATTTTGTCAAAACATTCTACATATATAATTATATTTTATATATTTTTTAAGGCATATTTAAAAATTTTTTTTTAAATTTTCATATTTTTTACATTATATTTTATATTTTATCAAAGCATATTGTACATATAAAATTATAATATTACATTTGCTATTTTGTCAAAGCATCCATCCATCCATCCATTTTCTACCGCTTATTTCCATCTTATATTTTGTCAAAACATTCTACATAGATAATTATACTTTATATATTTTTAAAGCATATTTATTTTTTATATTTTCATATTTTTTGTATTATATTTTATCAAAGCATATTATTCATATAAGATTATACTATAACATTTTATATTTTGTCAAAGCATATTACATATTTTTTTATATTACATTATTATATTTCTTTTAAGCATACTCTACAATCTTTTATATATATTTTTAATATTTAGTATTTTGTCAAAGTATATTCTACAATTTATATATATATATATATATATATATATATATATATATATATTTTATTATTATTATTTTTTTTAAATTTATTTTTATTTTGTCAGAGCAAATACTAAAGTTTTTGGTCCTAAATGAAGTATTATAAAGCTTAATAGAGTAAAAAGTATCAACACTACAGTAGTGTTGGCCACTAGAGGAGACCAAACCAATCAGAGTGCACCGTTCAGTATCCTGGCCACTGATTGGCTCAGCCTCAGGAAGTGTTACTATATTAGATTAAAAGAGTGTAAGGGTGTTATTTCATAATGTTGAAAAGGTATTAAGAAGTTAGTAAAAAGTTGTCATGCTCGAGTTATAAGAATATTTCCTTTTTAATGAAGTGTTCCTACTTTGCAACAATTTATGGCTGTCATGATTGTAGCTGAGATAGGCTCCAGCACCCCCCTACCACCCCAAAGGGAATAAGCGGTAGAAAATGGATGGATGGATGGATGTTTGGAACCAATTAACAGCAATAAAGGAGGGACGACTGTGCTGACAACAAACATTAAAAAACCCATAAAAGTTGACCTGCTGGATTGAAGTCGCCATTTATCAACAACACCCAGAAACGCCGCCGGCTTCTCTGGGCCCGAGATCATCTAAGATGGACTGATACAAAGTGGAAAAGTGTTCTGTGGTCTGACGAGTCCACATTTCAAATTGTTTTTGGAAATATTCGACATTGTGTCATCCGGACCAAAAGGGAAGCGAACCATCAAGACTGTTATCGACGCAAAGTTCAAAAGCCAGCATGTGTGATGGTATGGGGGTGTATTAGTGCCCAAGACATGGGTAACTTACACATCTGTGAAGGCACCATTAATGCTGAAAGGTACATACAGCTTTTGGAACAACATATGCTGCCATCTAAGCGCCGCCTTTTTCATGGACGCCCCTGCTTATTTCAGCAAGACAATGCCAAGCCACATTCAGCACGTGTTACAACAGCGTGGCTTCGTAAAAAAAGAGTGCGGGTACTTTCCTGGCCCGCCTGCAGTCCAGACCTGTCTCCCATTGAAAATGTGTGGCGCATTATGAAGCGTAAAATACAACAGCGTAGACCCCGGACTGTTGAACGACTGAAGCTCTACATAAAACAAGAATGGGAAAGAATTCCACTTTCAAAGCTTCAACAATTAGTTTCCTCAGTTCCCAATCGTTTATTGAGTGTTGTTAAAAGGAAAGGCCATGTAACACAGTGGTGAACATGCCCTTTCACAACTACTTTGGCACGTGTTGCAGCCATGAAATTCTAAGTTAATTATTATTTGCAAAAAAAAAAAAAAGTTTATGAGTTTGAACATCAAATATGTTGTCTTTGTAGTGCATTCAATTGAATTTGGCTTGAAAAGGATTTGCAAATCATTGTATTCCGTTTATATTTACATCCAACACAATTTCCCAACTCATATTTAAACGGGGTTTGTATAATGTGATATAATGTGATATAACATAATGTGATGTAATATAATATAATGTGATATAACATAATGTGATATAATATAATATAATGTGATATAACATAATGTGATATAATATAATATAATGTGATATAACATAATGTGATATAATATAATATAATGTGATATAACATAATGTGATATAATATAATATAATGTGATATAACATAATGTGATATAATATAATATAATGTGATATAACATAATGTGATATAATATAATATAATGTGATATAACATAATGTGATATAATATAATATAATGTGATATAACATAATGTGATATAATATAAT
>NC_084742.1:60814156-60861656 GCF_033978785.1 Entelurus aequoreus | reverse complement strand
TGTACAGTAAGTGTATATAAGTATACTGATGTACAGTATGTGTATACTGATGTACAGTATGTGTATATATGTATACTGATGTACAGTATATGTATACTGATATACAGTATGTGTATACTGATGTACAGTATGTGTATAAATGTATACTGATGTACAGTATATGTATACTGATGTACAGTATGTGTATACTGATATACAGTATGTGTATACTGATGTACAGTATGTGTATAAATGTATACTGATGTACAGTATGTGTATACTGATGTACATTATATGTATACTGATGTACAGTATGTGTATATAAGTATACTGATGTAAAGTATGTGTATACTGATGTACAGTATGTGTATACTGATGTACAGTATGTGTATAAATGTATACTGATGTACAGTATATGTATACTGATGTACAGTATGTGTATATAAGTATACTGATGTACAGTAAGTGTATACTGATGTACAGTATGTGTGTACTGATGTACAGTATGTGTATATATGTATACTGATGTACAGTATATGTATACTGATATACAGTATGTGTATACTGATGTACAGTATGTGTATAAATGTATACTGATGTACAGTATATGTATACTGATGTACAGTATGTGTATACTGATGTACAGTATGTGTATGAATGTATACTGATGTACAGTATGTGTATACTGATGTACAGTATGTGTATGAATGTATACTGATGTACAGTATGTGTATACTGATGTACAGTATATGTATACTGATGTACAGTATATGTATACTGATGTACCGTATGTGTATACTGATGTACAGTATGTGTATATATGTATACTGATGTACCGTATGTGTATACTGATGTACAGTATGTGTATATATGTATACTGATGTACAGTATGTGTATACTGATATACAGTATGTGTATACTGATGTACAGTATATGTATACTGATGTATAGTATGTGTATACTGATGTACAGTATGTGTATATATGTATACTGATGTACAGTACGTATATACTGATGTACAGTACGTGTATACTTATTTACAGTATATGTATACTGATGTACAGTATATGTATACTGATGTACAGTACATGTATACTGATGTACAGTATATGTATACTGATGTACAGTACATGTATACTGATGTACAGTATATGTATACTGATGTACAGTACATGTATACTGATGTACAGTATGTGTATAAATGTATACTGATGTACAGTACGTGTATACTGATGTACAGTACATGTATACTGATGTACAGTATATGTATACTGATGTACAGTACATGTATACTGATGTACAGTATGTGTATAAATGTATACTGATGTACAGTACGTGTATACTGATGTACAGTACATGTATACTGATGTACAGTACGTGTATACTGATGTACAGTACGTGTATACTGATGTACAGTACGTGTATATGTATAGTGTGTGTTAAACATATTTAAGTAGTGAAATAATGAGTATGAATTGCTGCACAATTAGGAGTATGATTCCCTGCACATCTATGCATAACATTATGAAGATGAGTTTTTTAAAAAAGTAATTACAGCTTTTGTACGACCATTATTTAATTTAGAAAATGTTTTTCGTACTTATTTTCCAAATATATGGCATTCACTTTCATTATTATTTCAAAAAAGGACAGCGTTAAAGGAACAAATATTGTATAATGTTGTGAAATCATTGCAATGAAGTAGTAAAAATAAACCATTTGAATTCATTTATGTCTGTAGTATTTTCTATTTTTGTGCGTACTAAGCTAAGTCGTACTGTATTAATCCATTTTTTACTTCTTGCAGGACCCGTATTGTATATTTAAGAATATTTAATCTCGCTTAAAGTTCAGTTTATTTCCCGTGTACTGTACCGTCTATAATATTCCACAAAAAGCAAATGACTAACTAAATACTTTGCAAAATAAATGGAATTGTTGTGGAAGGGAGCTGCAGTGCAGAGATAATCCACTAGAGGGCAGCAGATGGACATTACAGTACACAGTACAGTCTGTTTGCAATACATCTATTACACTATTTTTAATATTGGATTAAATCAGTTGAAGAAACAAGTTTACACACCTTAAAGAATGATTTAAATCAAACATTTATATATAATAGTTTGTAACAGTAAATCAAATGAGTGTTCAGTCTTTTCATGGAAGAATGAGTTTCATTCCAAGATTTTATGTTGTTTTTTTCCAGATTATAAACATGTCAATCATGCTGAAAGTAAAACATTCCCGCATACACTATACATTATATATATATATATATATATATATATATATATATATATATATATATATATATATATATATATATATATATATATATATATATATATATATATATATATATATTAGACTTTTAGTGGACATATAGTCTTGGGAATGTGTGCAGTCTTAGATCAACACAAAGTGTAGAAAATGTACAGTTCATGTCAATATGGACTTCAGAATAAAATACCAAGACATACATGAAAAGGTATCAGTGATGTGATCAACATGGACTTCAGAATAAAATACCTAGACATACATGAAAAGGTATCAGTGATGTGATCAACATGGACTTCAGAATAAAATACCTTGACATACATGAAAAGGTATCAGTGATGTGATCAACATGGACTTCAGAATAAAATGCCTAGACATACATGAAAAGGCATCAGTGATATGATGGACTTCAGAATAAAATGCCTAGACATAGAGTGATATATTGTCAGTGTGGACTTCAGAATAAAATGCCTAGACATAGAGTGATATATTGTCAGTGTGGACTTCAGAATAAAATGCCTAGACATAGAGTGATATATTGTCAGTGATATGATCAACATGGACTTCAGAATAAAATGCCTAGACATAGAGTGATATATTGTCAGTGTGGACTTCAGAATAAAATGCCTAGACATAGAGTGATATATTGTCAGTGTGGACTTCAGAATAAAATGCCTAGACATAGAGTGATATATTGTCAGTGATATGATCAACATGGACTTCAGAATAAAATGCCTAGACATAGAATGATGTATTGTCAGTGATATGATCAACATGGACTTCAGAATAAAATGCCTAGACATAGGGGCACCGCTAGGGATTTTGGGCCCCATGAAAATAATCTTTACAGGGCCCCCAACACAGCGGCAACATTATAATTTCATCATCATTAGGGGCCTCTCTGGGCCCCCCTCCATCATGGGCCCCTAGAATCCGTCTCCTTTACCCCCCCTTTTCGGCGCCCCTGCCTAGACATAGAGTGATATATTGTCAGTGATATGATCAACATAGACTTCAGAATAAAATGCCTAGACATAGAGTGATATATTGTCAGTGTGGACTTCAGAATAAAATGCCTAGACATAGAGTGATATATTGTCAGTGATATGATCAACATGGACTTCAGAATAAAATGCCTAGACATAGAGTGATATATTGACAGTGATATATATGATCAACATGGACTTCAGAATAAAATGCCTAGACAGAGTGATATATTGTCAGTGTGGACTTCAGAATAAAATGCCTAGACATAGAGTGATATATTGTCAGTGTGGACTTCAGAATAAAATGCCTAGACATAGAGTGATATATTGTCAGTGTGGACTTCAGAATAAAATGCCTAGACATAGAGTGATATATTGTCAGTGTGGACTTCAGAATAAAATGCCTAGACATAGAGTGATATATTGTCAGTGTGGACTTCAGAATAAAATGCCTAGACATAGAGTGATATATTGTCAGTGATATGATCAACATAGACTTCAGAATAAAATGCCTAGACATAGAGTGATATATTGTCAGTGTGGACTTCAGAATAAAATGCCTAGACAGAGTGATACATTGTCAGTGTGGACTTCAGAATAAAATGCCTGGACATAGAGTGATATATTGTCAGTGTGGACTTCAGAATAAAATGCCTAGACATAGAGAGATATATTGTCAGTGTGGACTTCAGAATAAAATGCTTAGACATAGAGTGATATATTGTCAGTGATATGATCAACATAGACTTCAGAATAAAATGCCTAGACATAGAGTGATATATTGTCAGTGTGGACTTCAGAATAAAATGCCTAGACATAGAGTGATATATTGTCAGTGATATGATCAACATAGACTTCAGAATAAAATGCCTAGACATAAAGTGATATATTGTCAGTGATGTGATCAACATGGACTTCAGAATAAAATGCCTAGACATAGAGTGATATATTGTCAGTGCGGACTTCAGAATAAAATGCCTAGACAGAGTGATACATTGTCAGTGTGGACTTCAGAATAAAATGCCTGGACATAGAGTGATATATTGTCAGTGTGGACTTCAGAATAAAATGCCTAGACATAGAGTGATATATTGTCAGTGTGGACTTCAGAATAAAATGCCTAGACATAGAGTGATATATTGTCAGTGTGGACTTCAGAATAAAATGCCTAGACACAGAGTGATATATTGTCAGTGTGGACTTCAGAATAAAATGCCTAGACACAGAGTGATATATTGTCAGTGTGGACTTCAGAATAAAATGCCTAGACATAGAGTGATATATTGTCAGTGTGGACTTCAGAATAAAATGCCTAGACATAGAGTGATATATTGTCAGTGTGGACTTCAGAATAAAATGCCTAGACATAGAGTGATATATTGTCAGTGATATGATCAACATAGACTTCAGAATAAAATGCCTAGACATAGAGTGATATATTGTCAGTGTGGACTTCAGAATAAAATGCCTAGACATAGAGTGCTATATTGTCAGAATAAAATGCCTAGACATAGAGTGCTATTTCCTGGCCATGAGAGACTGACAAGAATGTACGCTGCATGCAAGTTGGCAACATGGACCCACTGGAGGTTATTTTCATTTTTCTCACAGCCGACAAATAAGTATTTGTCCATAATTGGGCCGGGAAGATGATGGAAGGGTGAAGGCAGAAGGTCAGGAATAGAAACTTCTGAGAAGTCCATTAAAGTCAGAAAAAAGCTTGCAGAAACTTATTCTAAGGCTGGGGTCAAAGGTCGTTGAGTTCACATGACACACACCAACAGAAATGTAAATAGATCATATTCAATCAATCAATCAATCAATCAATCAATCAATCAATCAATCAATCAATCAATCATATTTGATCTAAGTAGCTCTTCATCACAAGAGCCTCAAAGGAGTTGACAAACTCACATCCCCTCATCCATATTGTGTATATGTTCATGATAATATATATATATATATATTAGGGATGTCCGATAATGGCTTTTTGCTGATATCCGATATGCCGATATTGTCCAACTCTTTAATTACCGATACCGATATCAACCGATACCGATATCAACCGATATATACAGTCGTGGAATTAACACATTATTACGCCTAATTTGGACAACCAGGTATGGTGAAGATAAGGTACTTTTTAAAAAAATTAATCAAAGAAAATAAGATAAATAATTTAAAAACATTTTCTTGAATAAAAAAGAAAGTAAAACAATATAAAAACAGTTACATAGAAACTAGTAATTAATGAAAATTTGTAAAATTAACTGTTAAAGGTTAGTATTATTAGTGGACCAGCAGCACGCACAATCATGTGTGCTTACGGACTGTATCCCTTGCGGACTGTATTGATATATATTGATATATAATGTAGGAAGCAGAATATTAATAACAGAAAGAAACAACCCTTTTGTGTGAATGAGTGTAAATGGGGGAGGGAGGTTTTTTGGGTTGGTGCACTAATTGTAAGTGTATCTTGTGTTTTTTATGTGGATTTAATTAAAAAAAAACAAAAAACAAAAAAACCACAAAAAAAACCCGATACTGATAATAAAAAAAACGATACCGATAATTTCCGATATTACATTTAAACGCATTTATCGGCCGATAATATCGGCAGACCGATATTATCGGACATCTCTAATATATATATATATATATATATATATATATATATATATATATATATATATATATATATATATATATATATATATATATATATATATATATATATATAACCGTTCAAAAGTTTGGGGTCACCTAAACAATTTTGTGGAATAAAGATACTAAATGACATGGCTCCCGTGAAAACAGTCAGCATCTCCTTTTTATTATTGTTGATTTTAAATGGTCAAACTAATGCATGTTATATATGCATGCCCTAGTAAACAAAAGAAAGTCATAGTACATTTGTGCAGGTGGGTGTGAATGTAGCCATTAGCAGAGCTGTACACACATACAAATAAATGTTCATTGATGGGTTGTGATGTCCCCACATTGTTGGCAGTACATGGGAAGAGGTGTTGACTTTCATATACAATGTTGTGTTTGTAAGTACATGAATTGAGCAGGAATATTACTAGCATGTATTTCCACTCCATTAGTTAGCATGAAACTTGTACATAAACCAGGACTTCCTAATGATTCACTTTTAGTCACATTATGTATGAATCATGATTAGTCAGGCGATTCATCACTTGCATGATTCAAATTTGCTCAAGAAAAGAACCCAATATTTGTACACAGATGCACATTTATTGTCAGGACCTTTTTCATCCTTTTATTTGTCGTTTATTTGCACAAAACTTGTTAAGTTTTATCTGAAGTTCTTTTCTGAATGTATTTTGGAGTGAAATGTGACCCAGTCTCCTCACTCACTTTGGTACTGACTAGGGATGTCCGATAAATGCGTTAAAATGTAATATCGGAAATTATCGGTATCGGTTTTTTAATTATCTGTATCAGGTTTTTTTTGTTTTTTTTTATTAAATCAACATAAACAACACAAGATATATTGACAGTGATATGATCAACAGGGACTTCAGAATAAAATGCCTAGACATAGAGTGATATATTGTCAGTGTGGACTTCAGAATAAAATGCCTAGACATAGAGTGATATATATTGTCAGTGATGTGATCAACATGGACTTCAGAATAAAATGCCTAGACATAGAGTGATATATTGTCAGTGTGGACTTCAGAATAAAATGCCTAGACAGAGTGATACATTGTCAGTGTGGACTTCAGAATAAAATGCCTGGACATAGAGTGATATATTGTCAGTGTGGACTTCAGAATAAAATGCCTAGACATAGAGTGATATATTGTCAGTGTGGACTTCAGAATAAAATGCCTAGACATAGAGTGATATATTGTCAGTGATATGATCAACATAGACTTCAGAATAAAATGCCTAGACATAGAGTGATATATTGTCCGATAAATGCGTTAAAATGTAATATCGGAAATTATCGGTATCGGTTTTTTAATTATCTGTATCGTTTTTTTATTTTTTATTTTTTATTAAATCAACATAAAAAACACAAGATATATTGACAGTGATATGATCAACATGGACTTCAGAATAAAATGCCTAGACATAGAGTGATATATTGTCAGTGTGGACTTCAGAATAAAATGCCTAGACATAGAGTGATATATTGTCAGTGATATGATCAACATAGACTTCAGAATAAAATGCCTAGACATAGAGTGATATATTGTCCGATAAATGCGTTAAAATGTAATATCGGAAATTATCGGTATCGTTTTTTAAATTATCTGTATCGTTTTTTTTATTTTTTATTAAATCAACATAAAAAACACAAGATATATTGACAGTGATATGATCAACATGGACTTCAGAATAAAATGCCTAGACATAGAGTGATATATTGTCAGTGTGGACTTCAGAATAAAATGCCTAGACATAGAGTGATATATTGTCAGTGATATGATCAACATAGACTTCAGAATAAAATGCCTAGACATAGAGTGATATATTGTCCGATAAATGCGTTAAAATGTAATATCGGAAATTATCGGTATCGGTTTTTTAATTATCTGTATCGTTTTTTTGTTTGTTTTTTTTTGTTTTTTTTTATTAAATCAACATAAAAAACACAAGATATATTGACAGTGATATGATCAACATGGACTTCAGAATAAAATGCCTAGACATAGAGTGATATATTGTCAGTGTGGACTTCAGAATAAAATGCCTAGACATAGAGTGATATATTGTCAGTGATATGATCAACATAGACTTCAGAATAAAATGCCTAGACATAGAGTGATATATTGTCCGATAAATGCGTTAAAATGTAATATCGGAAATTATCGGTATCGGTTTTTTAATTATCTGTATCGTTTTTTTGGTTTTTTTTTATTAAATCAACATAAAAAACACAAGATATATTGACAGTGATATGATCAACATGGACTTCAGAATAAAATGCCTAGACATAGAGTGATATATAGTGCACCAACCCAAAAAACCTCCCTCCCCCCATTTCTTTCTGTTATCAATATTCTGGTTCCTACATTATATATCAATATATAGCAATACAGTCTGCAAGGGATACAGTCCGTAAGCACACATGATTGTGCGTGCTGCTGGTCCACTAATAGTACTAACCTTTAACAGTTAATTTTACTCATTTTCATTAATTACTAGTTTCTATGTAACTGTTTTTATATTGTTTTACTTTCTTTTTTATTCAAGAAAATGTTTTTAATTTAGTTATCTTATTATTATTATTATTTTTTTTAAAAGTACCTTATCTTCACCATACATGGTTGTCCAAATTAGGCATAATAATGTGTTTATTCCACGACTGCATATATCGGTTGATATCGGTATCGGTTGATATCGGTATCTGTAATTAAAGAGATGGACAATATCGGAATATCGGATATCGGCAAAAAGCCATTATCGGACATCCCTAGTACTGACGCATGCACCCATCTGATCTCTGACCGTGTCCGTTAAGGTAGACAAGCTTGTACCCTCAAAATGAATTGCACGACTAATCATTAATGCAATAAATGTGGTGATTAATCACATGAGGTAACTTTTGGTAACACTTTAGTATGAGGAACATATGAACCATTAATTAGTTGCTTATTAACATAGTGTCGGGGTTAGGGTTGAGGGTAGGGTTGGGGTTGGGGTTAGGGAAGACTTAGTTAATGTTTTACTGGTTGTATCATAAGGCCATGCAGAATAAGTACTTATTAATGACTAATTAACAGCCAATATGTTACTAATTTGCATGTTAATAAGCAACTAATTAATGTTCCCCATACTAAAGTGTTGACTAACTTTTTAATCTTGACAGCCCTAATATATATTTTAGGTCAGTGTTTCTTAACCGTTGTGGTTGTTCGGCTGTGTACTTAGTTGTAATACACTTTTCCACCACTGGTGGCGGTAGTGACAATATCCAGCAGCTAAAACCATAAAGAAGTTTCTTTGGCACAACAATTATGACTAAAGTGTTAAAGCTGTATTTTCATTCACACTTATTAGTTATTATTTTTGATTTATTCATAATCTAATTATGCATAATTGCATGGAAAATTATTTTTCATTAGTCCCTTCTTATGAAGTATATTTGTTTATTTTTGTAATCCGCCTGACCTAAGACTTAAAGGCCTACTGAAAGCCACTACTACCGACCACGCAGTCTGATAGTTCATATATCAATGATGAAATCTTAACATTGCAACACATGCCATAGATTAGTAAAGTGACATTTTAAATTTCCCTGTGAAATATCCTGCTGAAAACGTCTCGGTATGATGACGTTTGCGCGTGACGTCACGGATTGTAGCAGACATTTTGGGACAGCATTGTGGCCAGCTATTAAGTCGTCTGTTTTCATCGCAAAATTCCACAGTATTCTGGACATCTGTGTTGGTGAATCTCTTGCAATTTGTTTAATGAACAATGGAAATAGCAAAGAAGAAAGCTGTAGGTGGGAAGCGGTGTATTAGCGGCCGGCTGCAGCAACACAAACACGTAGCGGCTACGTCGTAGCCAGTGTTTCATTGTTTACATTCCCGAACGATGACAGTCAAGCTTTACCATTGGCCTGTGGAGAACTGGGACAACAGAGACTCTTACCAGGAGGACTTTGAGTTGGATACGCGCTACCGTGAGTACGCAGCTGCGGCTTCCAAACATTTGATCGCTTGCCCGCACGTGCGTGCCGCTATGTGCATGTCACGTACGTAACTTTGGGGAAATATATGTGCTGTATGAACTTTGCGGAGGTGAACGGTACTTTGGGCTGTGGGATTGAGTGTGTTGTGCGGGTGTTTGAGTTGTATTGGTGGGTTATATGGACGGGAGGGGGGAGGTGTTTGTTATGTGGCATATTAAATATAAGCCTGGTTGTGTTGTGGCTAATAGAGTATATACACTACCGTTCAAAAGTTTGGGGTCACCCAAACAATTTAGTGGAATAGCCTTCATTTGTAAGAACAAGAATAGACTGTCGAGTTTCAGATGAAAGTTCTCTTTTTCTGGCCATTTTGAGCGTTTAATTGACCCCACAAATGTGATGCTCCAGAAACTCAATCTGCTCAAAGGAAGGTCAGTTTTGTAGCTTCTGTAACGAGCTAAACTGTTTTCAGATGTGTGAACATGATTGCACAAGGGTTTTCTAATCATCAATTAGCCTTCTGAGCCAATGAGCAAACACATTGTACCATTAGAACACTGGAGTGATAGTTGCTGGAAATGGGCCTCTATACACCTATGTAGATATTGCACCAAAAACCAGACATTTGCAGCTAGAATAGTCATTTACCACATTAGCAATGTATAGAGTGTATTTCTTTAAAGTTAAGACTAGTTTAAAGTTATCTTCATTGAAAAGTACAGTGCTTTTCCTTCAAAAATAAGGACATTTCAATGTGACCCCAAACTTTTGAACGGTAGTGTATATATATATATATATATATATATATATATATATATATATATATATACACATATATATATATATAAAGGTTGTACGGTATAACGGTACTAGTATAGTATTGCGGTACTAATGAATCAAAAAGAGTACTATATTCTGTTTGAAAAGTACCGCTTCCTCTTTTTTTTTTTTTACTGGGCATGACAACGCTTCGTCCCGTGGTGACATTGCTGGTTTTAGGAGCAGAGGAGCATGTTGGGCAGCGCACACACACACACAGTACTTACAAGCAGACACAGGGTGTAGACAGAAAAGGGAGAATGGACGCATGTTGGCTTAAAAAGTCAAGATAAAGGTGAAGTTATAACACTGAAACACCCTCGGGAAGAGCTGCTTTAAGACATGGCTAACGTCCATCCACAGTGTTTTAGCTACTTCTTAATCACTAATTCTGGTCTCCATGGCGACAAATAAAATATGTTTCTTACAAGTAGCATTATCACTGGAGGACAAGGAATAGCTGAATGTAAACAAATGATACGGGTGGATCTACACCTGACGTCCACTGCAAGAGTGTATCTAGTCGATACTACTATGATTACATTTTTTTTCATCACAACATTTTTTTTCCTTTTAAAAAGTTCATATTATGTTTACAAAGTCAGAAAATATGTCCCTGGACACATGAGTCACGCACAACTCAGGTACTGAGGTATGGCACCGTTGGATTGTACCAGAATCAGAGCCCGGTGGGATTGGCTGGACTCGGTCAGTACCAACAAAGTACCAACTAAATCCACACCAGAATATTGTGCTGCATCATCAGTGCACTAATGAAGACGTCAAGTAGAATCAGTGCACTAACGAAGACGTCAAGTATAGTCAGTGCACTAATGAAGACGTCAAGCAGAGTCAGTGCACTAATGAAGACGTCAAGTATAGTCAGTGCACTAATGAAGACGTCAAGTAGAGTCAGTGCACTAATGAAGACGTCAAGTAGAATCAGTGCACTAACGAAGACGTCAAGTATAGTCAGTGCACTAATGAAGACGTCAAGCAGAGTCAGTGCACTAATGAAGACGTCAAGTATAGTCAGTGCACTAATGAAGACGTCAAGTAGAGTCAGTGCACTAACGAAGACGTCAAGTAGAGTCAGTGCACTAATGAAGACGTCAAGTAGAGTCAGTACACTAACGAAGACGTCAAGTAGAGTCAGTGCACTAACGAAGACGTCAAGTATAGTCAGTGCACTAATGAAGACGTCAAGTAGAGTCAGTGCACTAACGAAGACGTCAAGTAGAATCAGTGCACTAACGAAGACGTCAAGTATAGTCAGTGCACTAATGAAGACGTCAAGTAGAGTCAGTGCACTAATGAAGACGTCAAGTAGAGTCAGTGCACTAACGAAGACGTCAAGTAGAATCAGTGCACTAATGAAGATGTCAAGTAGGACGTCAAGTGGAGTCAGTGCACTAATGAAGACGTCAAGTAGAGTCAGTGCACTAATAAAGACGTCAAGTAGAGTCAGTGCACTATGAAGACGTCAAGTAGAGTCAGTGCACTAATGAAGACGTCAAGTAGGACGTCAAGTGGAGTCAGTGCACTAATGAAGACGTCAAGTAGAGTCAGTGCACTAATAAAGACGTCAAGTAGAGTCAGTGCACTATGAAGACGTCAAGTAGAATCAGTGCACTAATGAAGACGTCAAGTAGGACGTCAAGTGGAGTCAGTGCACTAATGAAGACGTCAAGTAGAGTCAGTGCACTAATAAAGACGTCAAGTAGAGTCAGTGCACTAATGAAGACGTCAAGTAGAATCAGTGCACTAATGAAGACGTCAAGTAGGACGTCAAGTGGAGTCAGTGCACTAATGAAGACGTCAAGTAGAGTCAGTGCACTAACGAAGACGTCAAGTAGAGTCAGTGCACTAACGAAGACGTCAAGTAGAGTCAGTGCACTAACAAAGACGTCAAGTAGAGTCAGTACACTAACAAAGACGTCAAGTAGAGTCAGTGCACTAATGAAGACGTCAAGTAGAGTCAGTGCACTAATGAAGACGTCAAGTAGAGTCAGTGCACTAATGAAGACGTCAAGTAGAGTCAGTGCACTAACGAAGACGTCAAGTAGAGACAGTGCACTAACGAAGACGTCAAGTAGAGTCAGTGCACTAATGAAGACGTCAAGTAGAGTCAGTGCACTAATGAAGACGTCAAGTAGAGTCAGTGCACTAACAAAGATGTCAAGTAGAGTCAGTACACTAACGAAGACGTCAAGTAGAGTCAGTGCACTAATGAAGACGTAAAGTAGAGTCAGTGCACTAACGAAGACGTCAAGTATAGTCAGTGCACTAACGAAGACGTCAAGTAGAGTCAGTGCACTAACGAAGACGTCAAGTAGAATCAGTGCACTAATGAAGACGTCAAGTGGGACGTCAAGTGGAGTCAGTGCACTAATGAAGACGTCAAGTAGAGTCAGTGCACTAACAAAGACGTCAAGTAGAGTCAGTGCACTAACAAAGACGTCAAGTAGAGTCAGTGCACTAACGAAGACGTCAAGTAGAGTCAGTGCACTAACGAAGACGTCAAGTACAGTCAGTGCACTAACAAAGACGTCAAGTAGAGTCAGTGCACTAACGAAGACGTCAAGTAGAGTCAGTGCACTAATGAAGACGTCAAGTAGAGTCAGTGCACTAATGAAGACGTCAAGTGGAGTCAGTGCACTAATGAAGACGTCAAATAGAGTCAGTGCACTAATGAAGACGTCAAGTAGAGTCAGTGCACTAATGAAGACGTCAAGTAGAATCAGTGCAATAATGAAGACGTCAAGTAGGACGTCAAGTAGAGTCAGTGCACTAACGAAGACGTCAAGTAGAGTCAGTGCACTAACGAAGACGTCAAGTAGAGTCAGTGCACTAACGAAGACGTCAAGTAGAGTCAGTGCACTAACGAAGACGTCAAGTAGAGTCAGTGCACTAACGAAGACGTCAAGTAGAGTCAGTGCACTAACGAAGACGTCAAGTAGAGTCAGTGCACTAACAAAGGCGTCAAGAAGAGTCAGTGCACTAACGAAGACGTCAAGTAGAGTCAGTGCACTAATGAAGACGTCAAGTAGGACGTCAAGTGGAGTCAGTGCACTAATGAAGACGTCAAGTAGAGTCAGTGCACTAACGAAGACGTCAAGTAGAGTCAGTGCACTAACGAAGACGTCAAGTAGAGTCAGTGCACTAACGAAGACGTCAAGTAGAGTCAGTGCACTAACGAAGACGTCAAGTAGAGTCAGTGCACTAACGAAGGCGTCAAGTATAGTCAGTGCACTAACGAAGACGTCAAGTAGAGTCAGTGCACTAACGAAGACGTCAAGTACAGTCAGTGCACTAATGAAGACGTCAAGTAGAGTCAGTGCACTAACAAAGACGTCAAGAATAGTCAGTGCACTAAGAAGACGTCAAGTAGAGTCAGTGCACTAACGAATACGTCAAGTAGAATCAGTGCACTAACGAAGATGTCAAGTAGAGTCAGTGCACTAACGAAGACGTCAAGTAGAGTCAGTGCACTAACGAAGACGTCAAGTAGAGTCAGTGCACTAATGAAGACGTAAAGTAGAGTCAGTGCACTAACGAAGATGTCAAGTAGAGTCAGTGCACTAATGAAGACGTCAAGTAGAGTCAGTGCACTAACAAAGACGTCAAGTTGAGTCAGTGCACTAACGAAGACGTCAAGTAGAGTCAGTACACTAACGAAGACGTCAAGTAGAGTCAGTGCACTAATGAAGACGTCAAGTAGAGTCAGTGCACTAATGAAGACGTCAAGTAGAATCAGTGCACTAACGAAGACGTCAAGTAGAGTCAGTGCACTAATGAAGACGTCAAGTAGAGTCAGTGCACTAATGAAGACGTCAAGTAGAATCAGTGCACTAATGAAGACGTCATGTAGGACGTCAAGTAGAGTCAGTGCACTAATGAAGATGTCAAGTAGAGTCAGTGCACTAATGAAGACGTCAAGTAGAGTCAGTGCACTAATGAAGACGTCAAGTAGAGTCAGTGCACTAACGAAGACGTCAAGTAGTCATTGCACTAACAAAGACGTCAAGTAGAGTCAGTGCACTAACGAAGACGTCAAGTAGAGTCAGTGCACTAATGAAGACGTCAAGTAGAGTCAGTGCACTAACGAGGACGTCAAGTAGAGTCAGTGCACTAACGAAGACGTCAAGTAGACTCATTGCACTAACGAAGACGTCAAGTAGAGTCAGTGCACTAACGAAGAGGTCAAGTAGAGTCAGTGCACCAACGAAGACGTCAAGTAGAGTCAGTGCACTAACGAAGACGTCAAGTAGAGTCAGTGCACTAACGAAGACGTCAAGTAGAGTCAGTGCACTAACGAAGACGTCAAGTAGAGTCAGTGCACTAACAAAGACGTCAAGTAGAGTCAGTGCACTAACGAAGACGTCAAGTACAGTCAGTGCACTAATGAAGACGTCAAGTAGAGTCAGTGCACTAACAAAGACGTCAAGAATAGTCAGTGCACTAAGAAGACGTCAAGTAGAGTCAGTGCACTAACGAATACGTCAAGTAGAATCAGTGCACTAACGAAGATGTCAAGTAGAGTCAGTGCACTAACGAAGACGTCAAGTAGAGTCAGTGCACTAACGAAGACGTCAAGTAGAGTCAGTGCACTAATGAAGACGTCAAGTAGAGTCAGTGCACTAACGAAGATGTCAAGTAGAGTCAGTGCACTAATGAAGACGTCAAGTAGAGTCAGTGCACTAACAAAGACGTCAAGTAGAGTCAGTGCACTAACGAAGACGTCAAGTAGAGTCAGTACACTAACGAAGACGTCAAGTAGAGTCAGTGCACTAATGAAGACGTCAAGTAGAGTCAGTGCACTAATGAAGACGTCAAGTAGAATCAGTGCACTAACGAAGACGTCAAGTAGAGTCAGTGCACTAATGAAGACGTCAAGTAGAGTCAGTGCACTAATGAAGACGTCAAGTAGAATCAGTGCACTAATGAAGACGTCATGTAGGACGTCAAGTAGAGTCAGTGCACTAATGAAGATGTCAAGTAGAGTCAGTGCACTAATGAAGATGTCAAGTAGAGTCAGTGCACTAATGAAGACGTCAAGTAGAGTCAGTGCACTAACGAAGACGTCAAGTAGTCATTGCACTAACGAAGACGTCAAGTAGAGTCAGTGCACTAACGAAGACGTCAAGTAGAGTCAGTGCACTAATGAAGACGTCAAGTAGAGTCAGTGCACTAACGAAGACGTCAAGTAGAGTCAGTGCACTAACGAAGACGTCAAGTAGACTCATTGCACTAACGAAGACGTCAAGTAGAGTCAGTGCACTAACGAAGAGGTCAAGTAGAGTCAGTGCACCAACGAAGACGTCAAGTAGAGTCAGTGCACTAACGAAGACGTCAAGTAGAGTCAGTGCACTAACGAAGACGTCAAGTAGAGTCAGTGCACTAACGAAGACGTCGAGTAGAGTCAGTGCACTAATGAAGACGTCAAGTAGAGTCAGTGCACTAATGAAGACGTCAAGTAGAATCAGTGCACTAAAGAAGACGTCAAGTAGGACGTCAAGTAGAATCAGTGCACTAAAGAAGACGTCAAGTAGGACGTCAAGTAGAGTCAGTGCACTAACGAAGACGTCAAGTAGAGTCAGTGCACTAACGAAGACGTCAAGTAGAGTCAGTGCACTAACGAAGATGTCAAGTAGAGTCAGTGCACTAACGAAGACGTCAAGTAGAGTCAGTGCACTAACGAAGACGTCAAGTAGAGTCAGTGCACTAATGAAGACGTCAAGTAGAGTCAGTGCACTAACGAAGACGTCAAGTAGAGTCAGTGCACTAACGAAGACGTCAAGTAGACTCATTGCACTAACAAAGACGTCAAGTAGAGTCAGTGCACTAACGAAGAGGTCAAGTAGAGTCAGTGCACTAACGAAGACGTCAAGTAGAGTCAGTGCACTAACAAAGACGTCAAGAATAGTCAGTGCACTAACGAAGACGTCAAGTAGAGTCAGTGCACTAACGAAGATGTCAAGTAGAGTCAGTGCACTAACGAAGACGTCAAGTAGAGTCAGTGCACTAACAAAGACGTCAAGTAGAGTCAGTGCACTAACGAAGGCGTCAAGTATAGTCAGTGCACTAACGAAGACGTCAAGTAGAGTCAGTGCACTAACAAAGACGTCAAGTAGAGTCAGTGCACTAACGAAGACGTCAAGTAGAGTCAGTGCACTAACAAAGACGTCAAGTAGAGTCAGTGCACTAACGAAGACGTCAAGTAGAGTCAGTGCACTAACAAAGACGTCAAGTAGAGTCAGTGCACTAACAAAGGCGTCAAGTAGAGTCAGTACACTAACGAAGACGTCAAGTAGAGTCAGTGCACTAATGAAGACGTCAAGTAGAGTCAGTGCACTAACGAAGACGTCAAGTAGAGTCAGTGCACTAACAAAGACGTCAAGTAGAGTCAGTGCACTAACGAAGACGTCAAGTAGAGTCAGTGCACTAACGAAGACGTCAAGTAGAGTCAGTGCACTAACGAAGGCGTCAAGTAGAGTCAGTGCACTAACAAAGACGTCAAGTAGAGTCAGTGCACTAACGAAGACGTCAAGTAGAGTCAGTGCACAATTAGATTGTTTTACAAGAGAAATAATGTGATCATCTCTCAGAAAGATCTACTTCCTGTGTTCACTTTGTTGCCTTCTTGTTATTTTTCCCACAATGCATCAGACAGGCGCCCCCACCCCCCCATAAGTGAGCATTGTAATAGAAGATGTCTGCACAGGCAAATGTAAAAGGACAACATGCAGCAAACATGTTTGCTAAAGAAGAGGTGGCCAGGCGGGCGTGTAATCCCCTGCGTGCGGTGGTGATGAGCGCTGATGACCAGATCTACTTCCTGTGGGATTAGGACGCCAGCATCAAGCCTGACGACAGCAGTGGGATGATGAGTGACCCCCCTCACCCACCCTGTGTGTCCACTCTCCACACCAGCCCACCGACACGTATGATGTCATCACATGTCTAGCAGCTGGCAGGTGTGCACTGAGACACCAGGACTGGACTTACCTTTTATTCTGCAGGATCCTAAAGCACTCATGTGGAGCAGGGGCTCTCAAACGGTGGTCCGCATACCATTATGCTAAAGAATCACTCAAATAAGCACACTTTGAAATTTCGGTAGGAATGCCCTGCAGTATGTGTGCATACCACCCGACTGGAATGCCCTGCAGTATGTGTGCATACCACCCTGCAGTATGTGTGCATACCACCCGACTGGAGTGCCCTGCAGTGTGTGTGCATACCACCCGACTGGAATGCCCTGCAGTATGTGTGCATACCACCCTGCAGTATGTGTGCATACCACCCGACTGGAGTGCCCTGCAGTGTGTGTGCATACCACCCTGCAGTATGTGTGCATACCACCCAACTGGAGTGCTTGGATGTCCAGGGTGAGCGGAGTGTGTGGATGGTGGAACGCTTCAAGTTGGATGAGAAATGTGAGATATGCAGTAGATTGTGTAATACTCATTCATTGTCAATAGGGAGACAATTGCGGAAAAACCGGGAATTTGGGGAAACTACGAATACGTCCACTCATTTGATTCAATTTCCTACAAACTTGGGAATTTTGGGAAAACTGTGAATCTTTGAAAATGTTGATAATAGCACAATTGTCTTAAAAGACATGAATGGGTTGGTGTTGGAATCGGTTGGAAAATGTTGACATAGTAACAGTTTGAATTGAGAATGGGTGTTTTGGAATTCCTGGAATTTCTGAAAAATCTGGAAATTGTACAAACATAATGAGATAATTTGTTGTCCCAACTAAGAGGAATGTTTTGAAAGTGGAATGGTCAAAAACGGTTGAAAAATGTGGACTATGAAAGCTTTCCAGGAAGAGGGGAAAATTGGGCTTTGGAGAACCGGGAATTCCTGGAATTTTTTTGAATTTGGAAATTGATAGTATGATTGTCCAAGGTGAGTGGTTGCAATTGGATGAGAAATGTGAGATATGCTGTAGATTGTGTAATGCTCATTCATTGTCAATGGGGAGACAATTCCGGGAAAACCGGGAATTTGGGAAAAGGGAAAACATGTTTTGTGTTGGATGTATGGGAAGAGTAATGTGGGTGGATGTTTGAAAGGTCGGAATCGGGTTTAAGAATGGCACAACATTGTGAGAATGTAGGGCATTGTAGAACTATGAATACGTCCACTCATTTGATTACATTTCCATCAAATTTGGGAATTTTGGGGAAAACTGTGAATCTTTGAAAATGTTGATAATAGCACAATTGTCTTAAAAGACATGAATGGGTTGGTGTTGGAATCGGTTGAAAAATGTTGACATAGTAACAGTTTGAATTGGGAATGGGTGTTTCAGAATACCTGGAATTTCAGGAATACCGGGAATTTGTACAAAAATATTGATAGCATTTGTTGTCCCAACTAAGAGGAATGTTTCGAAAGTGGAATGGTCAAAAACGGTGGAAAAATGTGGACTGTGAAAACTTTCCAGGAAGAGGGGAAAATAGGGCTTTGGAGAACTGGGAATTCCTAGAATTTTTTTGAACTTGGAAATTGATAGTATGATTGTCCAAGGTGAGTGGTTGCAATTGGATGAGAAATGTGAGATATGCAGTAGATTGTGTAATGCTCATTCATTGTCAATGGGGAGAAAATGCCAGTAAAACTGGGAATTTGGGAAAAGGGAAAACATGTTTTGTGTTGGATGTATGGGAAAAGTAGTGTGGGTGGATGTTTGAAAGGTCGGAATCGGGTTTAAGAATGGCACAACATTGTGAGAATGTAGGGCATTGTAGAACTATGAATACGTCCACTCATTTGATTCAATTTCCATCAAATTTGGGAATTTTGGGAAAACTGTGAATCTTTGAAAATTTTGATAATAGCACAATTGTCTTAAAAGACATGAATGGGTTGGTGTTGGAATCGGTTAAAAAATGTTGACATGGTAACAGTTTGAATTGAGAATGGGTGATTCAGAATTCCTGGAATTTCAAGAATACCGGGAATTCGTACAAAAATATTGATAGCATTTGTTGTCCCAAGTAAGAGGAATGTTTCGAAAGTGGAATGGTCAAAAACGGTTGAAAAATGTGGACTATGAAAGCTTTCCAGGAAGAGGGGAAAATTGGGCTTTGGAGAACCGGGAATTCCTGGAATTTTTTGGAACTTGGAAATTGATAGTATGATTTTCCAAGGTGAGTGGTTGAAATTGGATGAGAAATGTGAGATATGCTGTAGATTGTGTAATACTCATTCATTGTCAATGGGGAGACAATTCCGGGAAAACCGGGAATTTGGGAAAAGGGAAAACATGTTTTGTGTTGGATGTATAGGAAAAGTAGTGTGGGTGGATGTTTGAAAGGTCGGAATCGGGTTTAAGAATGGCACAACATTGTGAGAATGTAGGGCATTGTAGAACTATGAATACGTCCACTCATTTGATTCAATTTCCATCATATTTGGGAATTTTGGGGAAAACTGTGAATCTTTGAAAATGTTGATAATAGCACAATTGTCTTAAAAGACATGAATGGGTTGGTGTTGGAATCGGTTGAAAAATGTTGACATAGTAACAGTTTGAATTGGGAATGGGTATTTCAGAATTCCTGGAATTTCAGGAATACCGGGAATTTGTACAAAAATATTGATAGCATTTGTTGTCCCAACTAAGAGGAATGTTTCGAAAGTGGAATGATCAAAAACGGTGGAAAAATGTGGACTGTGAAAACTTTCCAGGAAGAGGAGAAAATTGGGCTTTGGAGAACCGGGAATTCCCCTCGCGACCCCAAAAGGGACAAGCTGTAGAAAATGGATGGATAGATATGGGAAGAGTAATGTGGGTGGATGTTTGAAAGGTCGGAATCGGGTTTAAGAATGGCACAACATTGTGAGAATGTAGGACATTGTAGAACTATAAATACGTCCACTCATTTGATTCAATTTTCTAGAAATTTGGGAATTTCGGGAAAATCGGGAATCTGAAAATGTTGATAATAGCAAAATTGTCTTAAAAGACATGAATGGGTTGGTGTTGGAAGCGGTTGAACATTTTTGACATAGAAACAGTTTGAATTGAAAATGGGTGTTTTGGAATTCCTGGAATTTCTGAAAAATCTGGAAATTGTACAAACATAATGAGAGCATTTGTTGTCCCAAGTAAGAGGAATGTTTTGAAAGTGGAATGGTCAAAAACGGTTGAAAAATGTGGACTATGAAAGCTTTCCAGGAAGAGGGGAAAATTGGGCTTTGGAGAACCGGGAATTCCTGGAATTTTTTTGAATTTGGAAATTGATAGTATGATTGTCCAAGGTGAGTGGTTGCAATTGGATGAGAAATGTGAGATATGCTGTAGATTGTGTAATGCTCATTCATTGTCAATGGGGAGACAATTCCGGGAAAACCGGGAATTTGGGAAAAGGGAAAACATGTTTTGTGTTGGATGTATGGGAAAAGTAGTGTGGGTGGATGTTTGAAAGGTCGGAATCGGGTTTAAGAATGGCACAACATTGTGAGAATGTAGGGCATTGTAGAACTATGAATACGTCCACTCATTTGATTACATTTCCATCAAATTTGGGAATTTTGGGGAAAACTGTGAATCTTTGAAAATGTTGATAATAGCACAATTGTCTTAAAAGACATTAATGGGTTGGTGTTGGAATCGGTTGAAAAATGTTGACATAGTAACAGTTTGAATTGGGAATGGGTGTTTCAGAATTCCTGGAATTTCAGGAATACCGGGAATTTGTACAAAAATATTCATAGCATTTGTTGTCCCAACTAAGAGGAATGTTTCGAAAGTGGAATGGTCAAAAACGGTGGAAAAATGTGGACTGTGAAAACTTTCCAGGAAGAGGGGAAAATTGGGCTTTGGAGAACCGGGAATTCCCCTCGCGACCCCAAAAGGGACAAGCGGTAGAAAATGGATGGATAGATATGGGAAGAGTAATGTGGGTGGATGTTTGAAAGGTCGGAATGAGGTTTAAGAATGGCACAACATTGTGAGAATGTAGGACATTGTAGAACTATGAATACGTCCACTCATTTGATTCAATTTTCTAGAAATTTGGGAATTTCGGGAAAATCGGGAATCTGAAAATGTTGATAATAGCAAAATTGTCTTAAAAGATATGAATGGGTTGGTGTTGGAAGCGGTTCAAAATTTTTGACATAGAAACAGTTTGAATTGAAAATGGGTGTTTTGGAATTCCTGGAATTTCTGAAAAATCTGGAAATTGTACAAACATAATGAGAGCATTTGTTGTCCCAAGTAAGAGGAATGTTTCGAAAGTGGAATGGTCAAAAACGGTTGAAAAATGTGGACTATGAAAGCTTTCCAGGAAGAGGGGAAAATTGGGCTTTGGAGAATCGGGAATTCCTGGAATTTTTTTGAATTTGGAAATTGATAGTATGATTGTCCAAGTTGAGTGGTTGCAATTGGATGAGAAATATGAGATATGCAGTACATTGTGTAATGCTCATTCATTGTCAATGGGGAGAAAATGCCAGTAAAACTGGGAATTTGGGAAAAGGGAAAACATGTTTTGTGTTGGATGTATGGGAAAAGTAGTGTGGGTGGATGTTTGAAAGGTCGGAATCGGGTTTAAGAATGGCACAACATTGTGAGAATGTAGGGCATTGTAGAACTATGAATACGTCCACTCATTTGATTACATTTCCATCATGTTTGGGAATTTTGGGAAAACTGTGAATCTTTGAAAATGTTGATAATAGCACAATTGTCTTAAAAGACATGAATGGGTTGGTGTTGGAATCGGTTGAAACATGTTGACATAGTAACAGTTTGAATTGGGAATGGGTGTTTCAGAATTCCTGGAATTTCAGGAATACCGGGAATTTGTACAAAAATATTGAGAGCATTTGTTGTCCCAACTAAGAGGAATGTTTCGAAAGTGGAATGGTCAAAAACGGTTGAAAAATGTGGACTGTGAAAACTTTCCAGGAAGAGGGGAAAATAGGGCTTTGGAGAACTGGGAATTCCTGGAATTTTTTTGAACTTGGAAATTGATAGTATGATTGTCCAAGGTGAGTGGTTGCAATTGGATGAGAAATGTGAGATATGCAGTAGATTGTGTAATGCTCATTCATTGTCAATGGGGAGAAAATGCCAGTAAAACTGGGAATTTTGGGAAAGGGAAAACATGTTTTGTGTTGGATGTATGGGAAGAGTAGTGTGGGTGGATGTTTGAAAGGTCGGAATCGGGTTTAAGAATGGCACAACATTGTGAGAATGTAGGGCATTGTAGAACTATGAATACGTCCACTCATTTGATTCAATTTCCATCAAATTTGGGAATTTTGGGGAAAACTGTGAATCTTTGAAAATGTTGATAATAGCACAATTGTCTTAAAAGACATGAATGGGTTGGTGTTGGATCCGGTTAAAAAATGTTGACATAGTAACAGTTTGAATTGGGAATGGGTGTTTCAGAATTCCTGGAATTTCAGGAAAACCGGGAATTTGTACAAAAATATTGAGAGCATTTGTTGTCCCAACTAAGAGGAATGTTTCGAAAGTGGAATGGTCGAAAACGGTTGAAAAATGTGGACTATGAAAGCTTTCCAGGAAGAGGGGAAAATTGGGCTTTGGAGAACCGGGAATTCCTGGAATTTTTTTTAACTTGGAAATTGATAGTATGATTGTCCAAGGTGAGTGGTTGCAATTGGATGAGAAATGTGAGATATGCTGTAGATTGTGTAATGCTCATTCATTGTCAATGGGGAGACAATTCCGGGAAAACCGGGAATTTGGGAAAAGGGAAAACATGTTTTGTGTTGGATGTATGGGAAGAGTAGTGTGGGTGGATGTTTGAAAGGTCGGAATCGGGTTTAAGAATGGCACAACATTGTGAGAATGTAGGGCATTGTAGAACTATGAATACGTCCACTCATTTGATTACATTTCCATCAAATTTGGGAATTTTGGGGAAAACTGTGAATCTTTGAAAATGTTGATAATAGCACAATTGTCTTAAAAGACATGAATGGGTTGGTGTTGGAATCGGTTGAAAAATGTTGACATAGTAACAGTTTGAATTGGGAATGGGTGTTTCAGAATTCCTGGAATTTCAGGAAAACCGGGAATTTGTACAAAAATATTGAGAGCATTTGTTGTCCCAACTAAGAGGAATGTTTCGAAAGTGGAATGATCAAAAACGGTGGAAAAATGTGGACTGTGAAAACTTTCCAGGAAGAGGAGAAAATAGGGCTTTGGAGAACCGGGAATTCCCCCCGCGACCCCAAAAGGGACAAGCGGTAGAAAATGGATGGATAGATATGGGAAGAGTAATGTGGGTGGATGTTTGAAAGGTCGGAATCGGGTTTAAGAATGGCACAACATTGTGAGAATGTAGGACATTGTAGAACTATGAATACGTCCACTCATTTGATTCAATTTTCTAGAAATTTGGGAATTTCGGGAAAATCGGGAATCTGAAAATGTTGATAATAGCAAAATTGTCTTAAAAGACATGAATGGGTTGGTGTTGGAAGCGGTTGAAAATTTTTGACATAGAAACAGTTTGAATTGAAAATGGGTGTTTTGGAATTCCTGGAATTTCTGAAAAATCTGGAAATTGTACAAACATAATGAGAGCATTTGTTGTCCCAAGTAAGAGGAATGTTTCGAAAGTGGAATGGTCAAAAACGGTTGAAAAATGTGGACTATGAAAGCTTTCCAGGAAGAGGGGAAAATTGGGCTTTGGAGAACCAGGAATTCCTGGAATTTTTTTGAACGTGGAAATTGATAGTATGATTGTCCAAGTTGAGTGGTTGCAATTGGATGAGAAATATGAGATATGCAGTACATTGTGTAATGCTCATTCATTGTCAATGGGGAGAAAATGCCAGTAAAACTGGGAATTTTGGGAAAGGGAAAACATGTTTTGTGTTGGATGTATGGGAAAAGTAGTGTGGGTGGATGTTTGAAAGGTCGGAATCGGGTTTAAGAATGGCACAACATTGTGAGAATGTAGGGCATTGTAGAACTATGAATACGTCCACTCATTTGATTACATTTCCATCATATTTGGGAATTTTGGGGAAAACTGTGAATCTTTGAAAATGTTGATAATAGCACAATTGTCTTAAAAGACATGAATGGGTTGGTGTTGGAATCGGTTGAAAAATGTTGACATAGTAACAGTTTGAATTGGGAATGGGTGTTTCAGAATTCCTGGAATTTCAGGAAAACCGGGAATTTGTACAAAAATATTGAGAGCATTTGTTGTCCCAACTAAGAGGAATGTTTCGAAAGTGGAATGGTCAAAAACGGTGGAAAAATGTGGACTGTGAAAACTTTCCAGGAAGAGGAGAAAATAGGGCTTTGGAGAACCGGGAATTCCCCCCGCGACCCCAAAAGGGACAAGCGGTAGAAAATGGATGGATAGATATGGGAAGAGTAGTGTGGGTGGATGTTTGAAAGGTCGGAATCGGGTTTAAGAATGGCACAACATTGTGAGAATGTAGGACATTGTAGAACTATGAATACGTCCACTCATTTGATTAAATTTTCTAGAAATTTGGGAATTTCGGGAAAATCGGGAATCTGAAAATTTTGATAATAGCAAAATTGTCTTAAAAGACATGAATGGGTTGGTGTTGGAAGCGGTTGAAAATTTTTGACATAGAAACAGTTTGAATTGAAAATGGGTGTTTTGGAATTCCTGGAATTTTTGAAAAATCTGGAAATTGTACAAACATAATGAGAGCATTTGTTGTCCCAAGTAAGAGGAATGTTTTGAAAGTGGAATGGTCAAAAACGGTTGAAAAATGTGGACTATGAAAGGTTTCCAGGAAGAGGGGAAAATTGGGCTTTGGAGAACCGGGAATTCCTGGAATTTTTTGGAACTTGGAAATTGATAGTATGATTTTCCAAGGTGAGTGGTTGAAATTGGATGAGAAATGTGAGATATGCTGTAGATTGTGTAATGCTCATTCATTGTCAATGGGGAGACAATTCCGGGAAAACTGGGAATTTGGGAAAAGGGAAAACATGTTTTGTGTTGGATGTATGGGAAAAGTAGTGTGGGTGGATGTTTGAAAGGTCGGAATCGGGTTTAAGAATGGCACAACATTGTGAGAATGTAGGGCATTGTAGAACTATGAATACGTCCACTCATTTGATTCAATTTCCATCAAATTTGGGAATTTTGGGGAAAACTGTGAATCTTTGAAAATGTTGATAATAGCACAATTGTCTTAAAAGACATGAATGGGTTGGTGTTGGATCCGGTTAAAAAATGTTGACATAGTAACAGTTTGAATTGGGAATGGGTGTTTCAGAATTCCTGGAATTTCAGGAAAACCGGGAATTTGTACAAAAATATTGATAGCATTTGTTGTCCCAACTAAGAGGAATGTTTCGAAAGTGGAATGGTCAAAAACGGTGGAAAAATGTGGACTGTGAAAACTTTCCAGGAAGAGGAGAAAATAGGGCTTTGGAGAACCGGGAATTCCCCTCGCGACCCCAAAAGGGACAAGCGGTAGAAAATGGATGGATAGATATGGGAAGAGTAATGTGGGTGGATGTTTGAAAGGTCGGAATCGGGTTTAAGAATGGCACAACATTGTGAGAATGTAGGACATTGTAGAACTATAAATACGTCCACTCATTTGATTCAATTTTCTAGAAATTTGGGAATTTCGGGAAAATCGGGAATCTGAAAATGGTAATAATAGCAAAATTGTCTTAAAAGACATGAATGGGTTGGTGTTGGAAGCGGTTGAAAATTTTTGACATAGAAACAGTTTGAATTGAAAATGGGTGTTTTGGAATTCCTGGAATTTCTGAAAAATCTGGAAATTGTACAAACATAATGAGAGCATTTGTTGTCCCAAGTAAGAGGAATGTTTTGAAAGTGGAATGGTCAAAAACGGTTGAAAAATGTGGACTATGAAAGCTTTCCAGGAAGAGGGGAAAATTGGGCTTTGGAGAACCGGGAATTCCTGGAATTTTTTTGAACTTGGAAATTGATAGTATGATTGTCCAAGGTGAGTGGTTGAAATTGGATGAGAAATGTGAGATATGCTGTAGATTGTGTAATACCCATTCATTGTCAATGGGGAGACAATTCCGGGAAAACCGGGAATTTGGGAAAAGGGAAAACATGTTTTGTGTTGGATGTATGGGAAGAGTAGTGTGGGTGGATGTTTGAAAGGTCGGAATCGGGTTTAAGAATGGCACAACATTGTGAGAATGTAGGGCATTGTAGAACTATGAATACGTCCACTCATTTGATTCAATTTCCATCAAACTTGGGAATTTTGGGAAAACTGTGAATCTTTGAAAATGTTGATAATAGCACAATTGTCTTAAAAGACATGAATGGGTTGGTGTTGGAATCGGTTGAAAAATGTTGACATAGTAACAGTTTGAATTGGGAATGGGTGTTTCAGAATTCCTGGAATTTCAGGAAAACCGGGAATTTGCACAAAAATATTGAGAGCATTTGTTGTCCCAACTAAGAGGAATGTTTCGAAAGTGGAATGGTCAAAAACGGTTGAAAAATGTGGACTGTGAAAACTTTCCAGGAAGAGGGAAAAATAGGGCTTTGGAGAACCGGGAATTCCCCCCGCGACCCCAAAAGGGACAAGCGGTAGAAAATGGATGGATAGATATGGGAAGAGTAGTGTGGGTGGATGTTTGAAAGGTCGGAATCGGGTTTAAGAATGGCACAACATTGTGAGAATGTAGGACATTGTAGAACTATGAATACGTCCACTCATTTGATTCATTATATCTAGATATTTGGGAATTTCGGGAAAATCGGGAATCTGAAAATGTTGATAATAGCAAAATTGTCTTAAAAGATATGAATGGGTTGGTGTTGGAAGCGGTTGAAAAATGTCGACATAGAAACAGTTTGAATTGAGAATGGGTGTTTTGGAATTCCTGGAATTTCTGAAAAATCTGGAAATTGTACAAACATAATGAGAGCATTTGTTGTCCCAAGTAAGAGGAATGTTTTGAAAGTGGAATGGTCAAAAACGGTTGAAAAATGTGGACTATGAAAGCTTTCCAGGAAGAGGGGATAATTGGGCTTTGGAGATTCGGGAATTCCTGGAATTTTTTTGAATTTGGAAATTGATAGTATGATTGTCCAAGGTGAGTGGTTGCAATTGGATGAGAAATGTGAGATATGCTGTAGATTGTGTAATGCTCATTCATTGTCAATGGGGAGACAATTCCGGGAAAACCAGGAATTTGGGAAAAGGGAAAACATGTTTTGTGTTGGATGTATGGGAAAAGTAGTGTGGGTGGATGTTTGAAAGGTCGGAATCGGGTTTAAGAATGGCACAACATTGTGAGAATGTAGGGCATTGTAGAACTATGAATACGTCCACTCATTTGATTCAATTTCCATCATATTTGGGAATTTTGGGAAAACTGTGAATCTTTGAAAATGTTGATAATAGCACAATTGTCTTAAAAGACATGAATGGGTTGGTGTTGGAATCGGTTGGAAAATGTTGACATAGTAACAGTTTGAATTGAGAATGGGTGATTCAGAATTCCGGGAATTTCAGGAAAACCGGGAATTTGTACAGAAATACTGAGAGCATTTGTTGTCCCAACTAAGAGGAATGTTTTGAAAGTGGAATGGTCAAAAACGGTTGAAAAATGTTGACATAGTAACAGTTTGAATTGGGAATGAGTGTTTCAGAATTCCTGGTATTTCAGGAAAACCGGGAATTTGTACAGAAATACTGAGAGCATTTGTTGTCCCAACTAAGAGGAATGTTTCGAAAGTGGAATGGTCAAAAACGGTTGAAAAATGTGGACTACGAAAGCTTTCCAGGAAGAGGGGAAAATTGGGCTTTGGAGAACCGGGAATTCCTGGAATTTTTTGGAACTTGGAAATTGATAGTATGATTTTCCAAGGTGAGTGGTTGAAATTGGATGAGAAATGTGAGATATGCTGTAGATTGTGTAATACTCATTCATTGTCAATGGGGAGACAATTCCGGGAAAACCGGGAATTTGGGAAAAGGGAAAACATGTTTTGTGTTGGATGTATGGGAAGAGTAGTGTGGGTGGATGTTTGAAAGGTCGGAATCGGGTTTAAGAATGGCACAACATTGTGAGAATGTAGGGCATTGTAGAACTATGAATACGTCCACTCATTTGATTACATTTCCATCAAATTTGGGAATTTTGGGGAAAACTGTGAATCTTTGAAAATGTTGATAATAGCACAATTGTCTTAAAAGACATTAATGGGTTGGTGTTGGAATCGGTTAAAAAATGTTGACATAGTAACAGTTTGAATTGGGAATGGGTGTTTCAGAATTCCTGGAATTTCAGGAATACCGGGAATTTGTACAAAAATATTGATAGCATTTGTTGTCCCAACTAAGAGGAATGTTTCGAAAGTGGAATGGTCAAAAACGGTTGAAAAATGTGGACTGTGAAAACTTTCCAGGAAGAGGGGAAAATAGGGCTTTGGAGAACCGGGAATTCCCCCCGCGACCCCAAAAGGGACAAGCGGTAGAAAATTGATGGATAGATATGGGAAGAGTAGTGTGGGTGGATGTTTGAAAGGTCGGAATGAGGTTTAAGAATGGCACAACATTGTGAGAATGTAGGACATTGTAGAACTATGAATACGTCCACTCATTTGATTCAATTTTCTAGAAATTTGGGAATTTCGGGAAAATCGGGAATCTGAAAATGTTGATAATAGCAAAATTGTCTTAAAAGATATGAATGGGTTGGTGTTGGAAGCGGTTGAAAAATTTCGACATAGAAACAGTTTGAATTGAGAATGGGTGTTTTGGAATTCCTGGAATTTCTGAAAAATCTGGAATTTGTACAAACATAATGAGAGCATTTGTTGTCCCAAGTAAGAGGAATGTTTTGAAAGTGGAATGGTCAAAAACGGTTGAAAAATGTGGACTATGAAAGCTTTCCAGGAAGAGGGGAAAATTGGGCTTTGGAGAATCGGGAATTCCTGGAATTTTTTTGAATTTGGAAATTGATAGTATGATTGTCCAAGGTGAGTGGTTGCAATTGGATGAGAAATGTGAGATATGCTGTAGATTGTGTAATGCTCATTCATTGTCAATGGGGAGACAATTCCGGGAAAACCGGGAATTTGGGAAAAGGGAAAACATGTTTTGTGTTGGATGTATGGGAAAAGTAGTGTGGGTGGATGTTTGAAAGGTCGGAATCGGGTTTAAGAATGGCACAACATTGTGAGAATGTAGGACATTGTAGAACTATGAATACGTCCACTCATTTGATTCAATTTCCATCAAACTTGGGAATTTTGGGAAAACTGTGAATCTTTGAAAATGTTGATAATAGCACAATTGTCTTAAAAGACATGAATGGGTTGGTGTTGGAATCGGTTAAAAAATGTTGACATAGTAACAGTTTGAATTGGGAATGGGTGTTTCAGAATTCCTGGAATTTCAGGAAAACCGGGAATTTGCACAAAAATATTGAGAGCATTTATTGTCCCAACTAAGAGGAATGTTTCGAAAGTGGAATGGTCAAAAACGGTTGAAAAATGTGGACTTTGAAAACTTTCCAGGAAGAGGGGAAAATTGGGCTTTGGAGAATCTGGAATTCCCCCCGCGACCCCAAAAGGGACAAGCGGTAGAAAATGGATGGATAGATATGGGAAGAGTAGTGTGGGTGGATGTTTGAAAGGTCGGAATCGGGTTTAAGAATGGCACAACATTGTGAGAATGTAGGACATTGTAGAACTATGAATACGTCCACTCATTTGATTCAATTTTCTAGAAAGTTGGGAATTTCGGGAAAATCGGGAATCTGAAAATGTTGATATTAGCAAAATTGTCTTAAAAGATATGAATGGGTTGGTGTTGGAAGCGGTTGAAAATGTTTGACATAGAAACAGTTTGAATTGAAAATGGGTGTTTTGGAATTCCTGGAATTTCTGAAAAATCTGGAAATTGTACAAACATAATGAGAGCATTTGTTGTCCCAAGTAAGAGGAATGTTTTGAAAGTGGAATGGTCAAAAACGGTTGAAAAATGTGGACTATGAAAGCTTTCCAGGAAGAGGGGAAAATTGGGCTTTGGAGAACCGGGAATTCCTGGAATTTTTTTAACTTGGAAATTGATAGTATGATTGTCCAAGGTGAGTGGTTGAAATTGGATGAGAAATGTGAGATATGCAGTATATTGTGTAATACTCATTCATTGTCAATGGGGAGACAATTCCGGGAAAACCGGGAATTTGGGAAAAGGGAAAACATGTTTTGTGTTGGATGTATGGGAAAAGTAGTGTGGGTGGATGTTTGAAAGGTCGGAATCGGGTTTAAGAATGGCACAACATTGTGAGAATGTAGGACATTGTAGAACTATGAATACGTCCACTCATTTGATTAATTTTCTAGAAATTTGGGAATTTCAGGAAAATCTGGAATCTTTGAAAATGTTGATAATAGCACAATTGTCCGAAAAGATATGAATGAGTCGGTGTTGGAATCGGTTGAAAAATATTGACATAGGTAGTTCCAATTTAGAATGGGCATTTTGGAATTCCTGGAATTTTGGAAAAACCGGGAATTTTTACGAAAGAAAAATAACAGCATGAACAAGGAGGAATGTTTTGAAAGTGCAATGGTCAAAAACGGATGAAACATGTGGAATGTGAAAACTTTCCAGGAAGAGGTGAATTTAGGCTTTGATTGTCCGGGGTGAGTGGGGTGTGTGGATGGTAGTTTGATTGTCCAAGGTGAGTGGAGTGTGTGAATGGTAGTTTGATTGTCCGGGGTGAGTGGGGTGTGTGGATGGTAGTTTGATTGTCCAAGGTGAGTGGGGTGTGTGGATGGTAGTTTGATTGTCCTGGGTGAGTGGAGTGTGTGGATGGTAGTTTGATTGTCCAAGGTGAGTGGGTGTGTGGATGGTAGTTTGATTGTCCGGGGTGAGTGGGGTGTGTGGATGGTAGTTTGATTGTCCTGGGTGAGTGGGGTGTGTGGATGGTAGTTTGATTGTCCAATGTGAGTGGGGTGTGTGGATGGTAGTTTGATTGTCCGGGGTGAGTGGGGTGTGTGGATGGTAGTTTGATTGTCCTGGGTGAGTGGGGTGTGTGGATGGTAGTTTGATTGTCCTGGGTGAGTGGGGTGTGTGGATGGTAGTTTGATTGTCCTGGGTGAGTGGGGTGTGTGGATGGTAGTTTGATTGTCCTGGGTGAGTGGGGTGTGTGGATGGTAGTTTGATTGTCCTGGGTGAGTGGGGTGTGTGGATGGTAGTTTGATTGTCCTGGGTGAGTGCGGTGTGTGGATGGTAGTTTGATTGTCCAAGGTGAGTGGGGTGTGGGGATGGTAGTTTGATTGTCCGGGGTGAGTGGGGTGTGTGGATGGTAGTTTGATTGTCCGGGGTGAGTGGAGTGTGTGGATGGTAGTTTGATTGTCCAAGGTGAGTGGGGTGTGGAGATGGTAGTTTGATTGTCCGGGGTGAGTGGGGTGTGTGGATGGTAGTTTGATTGTCCGGGGTGAGTGGGGTGTGTGGATGGTAGGTTGATTGTCCGGGGTGAGTGGAGTGTTTGGATGGTAGTTTGATTGTCCGGGGTGAGTGGAGTGTGTGGATGGTAGTTTGATTGTCCATGGTGAGTGGGGTGTGTGGATGGTAGTTTGATTGTCCTGGGTGAGTGGGGTGTGTGGATGGTAGTTTGATTGTCCGGGGTGAGTGGGGTGTGTGGATGGTAGGTTGATTGTCCGGGGTGAGCGGAGTGTGTGGATGGTAGTTTGATTGTCCGGGGTGAGCGGAGTGTTTGGATGGTAGTTTGATTGTCCGGGGTGAGTGGAGTGTGTGGATGGTAGTTTGATTGTCCGGGGTGAGTGGAGTGTTTGGATGGTAGTTTGATTGTCCGGGGTGAGTGGGGTGTGTGAATGGTAGTTTGATTGTCCGGGGTGAGTGGGGTGTGTGAATGGTAGTTTGATTGTCCGGGGTGAGTGGGGTGTGTGGATGGTAGTTTGATTGTCCGGGGTGAGTGGGGTGTTTGGATAGTAGTTTGATTGTCCGGGGTGAGTGGGGTGTGTGGATGGTAGTTTGATCATCCAAGGTGAGTGGAGTGTGTGGATGGTAGTTTGATTGTCCAGGGTGAGAGGGGTGAGTGGATGGTAGTTTGATTGTCCGGGGTGAGTGGGTGTGTGGATGGTAGTTTGATTGTCCAAGGTGAGTGGATGGTAGTTTGATTGTTTGGGGTGAGTGGGTGTGTGGATGGTAGTTTTATTGTCCAAGGTGAGTGGGGTGTGTGGATGGTAGTTTGATTGTCCGGGGTGAGTGGAGTGTTTGGATGGTAGTTTGATTGTCCGGGGTGAGTGGGGTGTGTGGATGGTAGTTTGATTGTCCGGGGTGAGTGGGGTGTATGGATGGTAGGTTGATTGTCCGGGGTGAGTGGAGTGTTTGGATGGTAGTTTGATTGTCCGGGGTGAGTGGAGTGTGTGGATGGTAGTTTGATTGTCCATGGTGAGTGGGGTGTGTGGATGGTAGTTTGATTGTCCTGGGTGAGTGGGGTGTGTGGATGGTAGTTTGATTGTCCGGGGTGAGTGGGGTGTGTGGATGGTAGTTTGATTGTCCAAGGTGAGTGGAGTGTGTGGATGGTAGTTTGATTATCCAAGGTGAGTGGAGTGTGTGGATGGTAGTTTGATTGTCCAGGGTGAGAGGGGTGAGTGGATGGTAGTTTGATTGTCCGGGGTGAGTGGGGTGTATGGATGGTAGTTTGATTGTCCAAGGTGAGTGGATGGCAGTTTGATTATTTGGGGTGAGTGGGGTGTGTGGCTGGTAGTTTGATTGTCCAAGGTGAGTGGGGTGTGTGGATGGTAGTTTGATTGTCCGGGGTGAGTGGACGGTGGAACGGTTGGAATCGGGTGAGAAATGTGGGAGTTGTGCATGTTTGAAAATTGGCCCATTCATTTTCAATGTGCAAAATGTCCTGGAAAACTGGGAATTTGAGGTAATCCTGGATATTTAAAAACATTTTTTGGGGGGAGTTCCCGGCCGAACTGACTGTTTTGATACTCGAACGGTTCCGATCAGATGAAAAGTTTTGGCTGCGGAGCAACAAACTTGTACGGCGAAATAATAATAGAAGATTGTTTTGTTGTAGAACCACGGTCACTCACACAAATATTCCAACACAGTGTTACTGTTCAAACTGTGTGTAGTGTTACAGTGGCCAAACACAGTAGGCCTTCAAAAGGTGCACAGCACTCCTCTTATATTGAAGACTCTAAACTCGTATTTTTGCGCTCCTGTCAAATAGACAATCTTTGTCGTGCAGTTTTGCGGGATCCTTAGGGATCTTGTTTGCAGTAAGTACATGAAAACTGCAGTGTTGTATTTTTCATCAGCTAATTATGAGTCCCTTCTTATATTTGCTTAGTATTTATTTTACTAATCAGCCTGAACTTAGCCTGAGGTTTGTGTTAAATAAATCATCTTTGTGATGAACACATGCGTTCATATTATTTGACAAAGTTGTAAACTGTAAGTAGATTAAATATAATTATTGAATATGATTCAAACCAATAGTAAGGTCACTAATTCCGTGTTAATATTTGAGTGGGCCCTGGGCCCCTCTGTAGTGGAAAAGTTGGGCCCTGACCTAGATAATATATATTGCAGTGTTTCCCACACATTCATTTATTTGTGGCGGCCCGCCACGAAAGAATTACGTCCGCCACAAATAGATTTTTTATTTTAAAAAAAAAAAAAAGTATTTATTTTTTTGTCCTGTCCAGCTTCTCAGGCAAATCATATAGTTGATGTAGATGCCCATATCGGCTGTTCAGATTTACTTTACAAAAGAGAAGTGTAGGATCAAGATTTTTGGACCTCTTTGTTCAGTGGATCAGATGTTTGATGAAGCTTTGTGTCTATCTACCACCACTACTGTTTTCTGTTTATTTGTTACTGACTGTGGCAGGACACCTCTGCCTCTGTTTCACTTTATGTTGCTGGTAAATAATATGGTTGTAGTAGTAGGCTAAAGTTAAATTATTTAGTATGCACTAATTAAAGGGGCAGAGCTTTAAGAGACATTTTAGCTTTTATATTTTATAAAATATATTTTTTGTAAGAACCACAATTAATAAATATATTTCAGTGAATAACTTATTGTTCAAATCTGTATATAAATATGTACATAAAGTGTTGTAATTATATTGTAAAATGGATGGATGGATGGACATTTAAAACAAAACTGTTATTATTAATTAGTACGTATACATTTTTTGAGCCTTTTTAGAGAAAATCATATCATTGTAGTAAATTATGCAAATTACTCGATGATGTCATGGTGACCACGCCCATAGGTATGTTGGCAGTTTATGGGAAGCACTGTATTGGATATGCTTTTGGTATAGTTTGCTCCACAGGCTATTTCCTAACATTTTATTTTAATTATTACTTTTATTGCTTCTCGTATTATGACTTCATACTAGAAGCCACGCCATGACATGTCTTGTTTCTGTCAGTGTGTGTGTGTGCATGTGTGTGTGTGTGTGTGTGTGTGGTGCATGTGTGTGTGTGTGCATGTGTGTGTGTAAAACAAAAAATTCATTTCCAATTTACTTCAGCATGTTTTCTCTCGTTGGAAGTAAAATTCCTGTGTGTGTGTGTGTGTGTGTGTGTGTGTGTGTGTGTGTGTCAAGCACTGCGTGTTGCCCGTGCATGAAAAGTGCAACACAAGTCAAGTTTTTGGTTGGATGTGATTTAGAGGATCCTGACAAGAGTATAAACATCTTGCTCATGTTTTCATTTATGATCGCATTAGCAATCTGCTAAAGGGCAAACAACAGCAGGTTTTGTGACGTTGTTTACCAAACAAGAACAACATCCTGACAATGTGGCCCACAGAACAGTTCTGTTGTTTCATTCAGAAACTCCCAAACATAATTCCAGAGGTGTGTTGAAACATTTATTGAAGTAGCGTTTGGAATAAATTGTCAGAGTAGTTTTGAAGTAACATACTTTTTACTTTTACTTGAATGTTTTTGAGAATAGGAAATGCTACTTTTTCATTCCATCCATCCATCTTCTTCCGCTTATCCGAGGTCGGGTCGCGGGGGCAGCAGCTTAAGCAGGGAAGCCCAGACTTCCCTCTCCCCAGCCACTTCGTCCAGCTCCTCCCGGGGGATCCCGAGGCGTTCCCAGGCCAGCCGGGAGACATAGTCTTCCCAACGTGTCCTGGGTCTTCCCCGTGCCCTCCTGCCGGTCGGACGTGCCCTAAACACCTCCCTAGGGAGGCGTTCGGGTGGCATCCTGACCAGATGCCCGAACCACCTCATCTGGCTCATCTCCATGTGGAGGAGCAGCGGCTTTACTTTGAGCTCCCCCCGGATGGCAGAGCTTCTCACCTTATCTCTAAGGGAGAGCCCCGCCCCCCGGCGGAGGAAACTCATTTGGGCCGCTTGTACCCGTGATCTTGTCCTTTCGGTCATAACCCAAAGCTCATGACCATAGGTGAGGATGGGAACGTAGATCGACCGGTAAATTGAGAGCTTTGCCTTCCGGCTCAGCTCCTTCTTCACCACAACGGATCGATACAGCGTCCGCATTACTGAAGACGCCGCACCGATCCGCCTGTCGATCTCACCATCCACTCTTCCCTCACTCGTGAACAAGACTCCGAGGTACTTGAACTCCTCCACTTGGGGCAGGGTCTCCTCCGCAACCCGGAGATGGCACTCCACCCTTTTCCGGGCGAGAACCATGGACTCTGACTTGGAGGTGCTGATTCTCATCCCAGTCGCTTCACACTCGGCTGCGAACCGATCCAGCGAGAGCTGAAGATCCTGGCCAGATGAAGCCATCAGGACCACATCATCTGCAAAAAGCAGAGACCTAATCCTGCAGCCACCAAACCAGATCCCCTCAACGCCTTGACTGCGCCTAGAAATTCTGTCCATAAAAGTTATGAACAGAATGGGTGACAAAGGGCAGCCTTGGCGGAGTCCAACCCTCACTGGAAACGTGTCCGACTTACTGCCGGCAATGCGGACCAAACTCTGGTACTGATCATACAGGGAGCGGACCGCCACAATCAGACAGTCCGATACCCCATACTCTCTGAGCACTCCCCACAGGACTTCCCGAGGGACACGGTCGAATGCCTTCTCCCAGTCCACAAAACACATGTAGACTGGTTGGGCAAACTCCCATGCACCCTCAAGGACCCTGCCGAGAGTATAGAGCTGGTCCACAGTTCCACCACCAGGACGAAAACCACACTTTTACATTCCAATGGTTATATTTCTTTACAAGTATTGATGAAGGCTTGCAAAGACGTGTTCTTATGTAAGCAGGAGTGACGTTGGATTCCATTCTGCCAATCAAACAAGCTAAAGGAAGCTGAAATAGGTCAGTGTTTTTCAAATATAGGATAAAATAATCAAATCATATCAACTTTATTTATAAAGCACATTTAAAATGGACCACAGGGGTAGCCAAAGTGCTGTACAATGGGCAGGTTAAAAGATAATACGAGAACCGAGCAAACACAACACAACACAAACAGAACACGATAAAAAATAAATAAATAAAACATAAAAACAGGTTCACAGCAGGTGCATTGTGGGACGCCATTGCAGGATGGATATCACTCAGTGTTAAAAGCCATGGAATAAAAGTATGTTTTTAAGAGAGATTTAAAAACAGGAAGAGAGGAGGCTTGTCTAACACTCGGAGGTAGGTCGTTCCAGAGCTTGGGAGCAGCAGCGGCGAAAGCTCTGTCGCCTCTAAGCTTCAGCCTTGTGTCAGGGACCGTCAGTAGCAGCTGATCGGCTGATCTTAGGGATCGGGTGGGGCAGTAAGGCTGAAGGAGGTCGGAGAGATATGTTGGCGCGAGGTTGTTTAGACATTTAAAAACAAATAAAAGGAGTTTAAAATGTATTGGGTAACGCACAGGGAGCCAGTGAAGGGACGCTAGTATAGGGGTGATGTGCTCACGTCTGCGGGTCTGTGTTAGCAGACGAGCAGCAGAGGCCTGGCTAATGCCTACGTACAGGGCATTGCAGTAGTCAAGACGAGTCGAGATAAAGGCGTGGATTAACTTCTCGAGATCATGTCCTGACAGAAGCGGTTTCACTTTCGCTATTTGGCGTAGTTGATAAAAAGCTTTTTTGTACAACGCTGCTGATTTGTTTTTCGAATTTCAAATCTGAGTGGAACTTTACCCCAGGTTTGTGACACAGTCGCTGAGATACGTGGTCAGAGTGCCGAGGTCAACGTTGGGGGAGGGAGAGCGACTTGGACCGAACAACATAACTTCTGTTTTGTCTTCATTTAGGCTCAGGAAGTTAGCTGAAAGCCAGGCTTTGATGTCGTGCAGGCAGTCAATAAGATGTTGGACCGTGTTATTTTGTGCCATGGGAAAATAAATCTGGCAATCATCGGCATAAAAATGAAATGCAATATCGTACTTCCTATAAATAGAACCAAGGGGGAGAAGGTAAAGCGCAAATAAGATTGGGGCAAGGATTGAGCCCTGGGGGACCCCATGTGGTAAAGGAGCTGTGGAAGACATAAAACTGTCTATTTTTACACAAAAACTTCTGTCAGTTAGGTACGACCGGAACCAGTTGAGGGCGGCGCCCTTAATGCCCACACAGTTCTCAAGACGAGTGATTAAGGTGGCGTGGTCGACGGTGTGGAACGCAGCAGACAGATCTAAAAGCACCAGGACAACATATTTACCAGAATCTGTTGACAGGAGGATATCGTTAAAAACTTTTAGAAGCGCTGACTCTGTGCTGTGGAGGGCTTTAAAACCGGACTGGAACAGCTCAGTGATACCATTATCCTAAATTAAAAATTCAAATCATTAAATAGAGACCTACTTGTTGGTTTAACAATTGTCAGAATGTCCCTGAAAGAAGACACTTCAATGATGTTTGAGACTACAGAAACCTCCTAAAACAGTTGAGTAAAAAGGCGATCTTTCTGTTTAGAATGAGCTTTGAACTGGAAGTAGACGTGCCATTCGGTTTCCTAGCCGTCCATAGCGTTTCAACTCGTACGGAATCTTCATCCCTCCAAGCAACGTTTTTAAGTTTTACGACATAACTGAAACCATTCATACTTCTTTAACCGTCACATGTGTGACGTCTGTAGGAGTGTTGTCATGCATAATTGTACGTGCTGTTGTAATGTAATCACGCTGGCGTCGTTAGCATTACTGTAGCTAATATGCCACCATGTTTACAAGTGTGTTAGTATTAATAACTTACTAACCCCGTTTCCATATGAGTTGGGAAATTGTGTTAGATGTAAATATAAACGGAATACAATGATTTGCAAATCCTTTTCAAGCCATATTCAGTTGAATATGCTACAAAGACAACATATTTGATGTTCAAACTCATAAACTTTTTTTTGGTTGCAAATAATCATTAACTTTAGAATTTGATGCCAGCAACACGTGACAAAGAAGTTGGGAAAGGTGGCAATAAATACTGATAAAGTTGAGGGATGCTCATCAAACACTTATTTGGAACATCCCACAGGTGAACAGGCAAATTGGGAACAGGTGGGTGCCATGATTGGGTATAAAAGTAGATTCCATGAAATGCTCAGTCATTCACAAACAAGGATGGGGTGAGGGTCACCACTTTGTCAACAAATGCCTGAGCAAATTGTTGCTTTCAACAGGAAGCAAAACTGCAAATTGTGATGCATCATGTCGTATGCATGCATGTGTGATGTATCATTTTGTATGCATGCATGTGTGATGTATCATGTTGTATGCATGCATGTGTGATGTATCATGTTGTATGCACGCATGTGTGATGTATCATGTAGTATGCATGCATGTGTGATGTATCATGTTGTATGCATGCATGTGGGATGTATCATGTTGTATGCATGCATGTGTGATGTATCATGTTGTATGCATGCATGTGTGATGTATCATGTTGTATGCATGCATGTGTGATGTATCATGTTGTATGCATGCATGTGTGATGTATCATGTTGTATGCATGCATGTGTGATGTATCATGTTGTATGCATGCATGTGTGATGTATCATGTTGTATGCATGCATGTTCCAAACAAACTCAACTCAACAAGGTGACAAAACTCCTGGGAGGCACATAAATTATGTTTGTTATGCACTATGATGTTTATTATGCACTATGATGTTTGTTATGCAATATGATGTTTATTATGCACTGTGGTGTTTATTATGCACTATGATGTTTATTATGCACTATGATGTTTATTATGCACTAAGATGCTTGTTATGCATTATGATGTTTATTATGCACTATGATGTTTGTTATGCAATATGATGTTTATTATGCACTGTGGGGTTTATTATGTACTACAATATTTATCATGCATTTTCATGTTTATTATGCACTATGGTGTTTATTATACATTATGTTTATCATACATGATGTTTATTATGCATTATGATGATTATTATGCACTATGATGTTTATTATGCATTATGGTGTTTATTATGCACTATGGTGTTTATTACGCACTACGATGTTTATTATGCAGTATGGTGTTTATTATACATTATGTTTACTATGCACTATAGTGTTTGTTATACATGTTTATTATGCAGTATGAGGATTATTATGCACTACGATGTTTATTATGCACTATGATGTTTATTATGCATTATAATGTTTGGTATACATGATGTTTATTATACATTATGATGTTTATTATGCAGTATGGTGTTTATTATACATTATGTTTACTATGCACTATAGTGTTTGTTATACATGATGTTTATTATGCATTATGAGGATTATTATGCACTATGATGTTTATTATGCACTATGATGTTTATTATGCATTATGTTTGTTATCCATGATGTTTATCATGCACTATGGTGTTTATTATACATTATGTTTACTATGCACTATAGTGTTTGTTATACATGATGTTTATTATACATGATGTTTATTACACATTATGTTTATTATGCATTATAAGGATTAATACGCACTATGGTGTTTATTATGCACTATGATGTTTATTATGCATTATAATGTTTGTTATACATGATGTTTATTATGCATTATGTTTGTTATCCATGATGTTTATTATACATTATGATGTTTATTATGCATTTTGAGGATGTTAATCATGCTCCTGTAGTTTGATGGTTTGATTGCTGTAGAGAAAGTTGCAGTATTTTAGTATTGTTCTAGAGTGTGTTTGCCAGTATTGAAGATTGTAGGATGATGGTGGAGTCTAGGAAAAGAAAGTCTTGTATTAGTTCACTGTCCCGTGTGTGTGATGTCTGACATGCATCCAACAAAAGGAAGTAAGTGCAGAGTTGATCAGTGAACACAGATGTTGTCAGAGTTGAACATGCTGTTGTCATTATGATGAGGATACAGCATCTCTTCTCATCCAATACGTCTCTCCAGGGAGATTAAAAATAACATCATTTTCCCTGTCTGACACGCTACTTACTGGCTACTCTTACATGCTTCTTTGGAGTCACTCACTAGATGACCAAGACGTCCATTTGCACTCATTGTCTTAGTATATGTGTTACGACCGGGTCGCATGGTGATGCGGGGTTTGTTCTCCCCGGATGCAAATGGACCAATCCGGACAGGACTTGCAGGTAAGGACATGATTTAATAGTAAATCAACACAAAACAGAAAACAAACCGACGGAATAAGGTGCCGATCGCACCTGAAGTTAAGGCTACTACTACTTAGCACAGACTAGGGATCACTAGCAGGGGCTAGGAGACAAGCAAAACTAACGTAACAGTAGTGTGACGCAAATTAAGAAGCCAGACCGACTGACTGGCAAAGGCAGGCTTAAATAATGTCAGTGATTACAAACAGGTGAGCGTCCGGAACACAAGAGGCAGGTGAAAATAATAAGTAGCCATGGTAACAAACTCAGAGGTGCATAAACAGGAACTACAGGAGTCCAAAACTAACGGAAAACACAAGTGACTCGAAAAACTTAAACAGACTATGATCCGGGCAGAGGATCATAACAATATGCTATCAATATAACAATCAATGGATGCCACTTCAAATTGCATTTGGAATCAGCAAAATGTGCACATTTATACAGTGTGTGTGTATATATATATATATATATATATATATACATATATATGAGTGTGCATATATATGTATATATATATATATATATATATATATATATATATATATATATATATATATATATATATATATATATATATATATATATATATATATATATGTGTGTGTGTGTATTTATACATATATACACATATATACACATGAGTGTGCATATATATGTATATATACACACATATACACAAGTATATATACATATATGTGTGTGAATATTTATGTATATATATGTGTGTATTTATACACATATATGAGTGTGCATATATATGTATATATACACACATATACACGAGTATATATACATATATACACATATATGAGTGTGCATATATATGTATGTATACACACATATACACGAGAATATATCCATATATACACATATATGTGTGTGCATATTTATGTACATATATATATGTGTATTTATACATATATACACATATATGAGTGTGCATATATATGTATATATACACACATATACACAAGTATATATACATATATGTGTGTGAATATTTATGTATATATATATGTGTGTATTTATACACATATATGAGTGTGCATATATATGTATATATACACACATATACACGAGTATATATACATATATGCACATATATGAGTGTGCATATTTATGTACACTACCGTTCAAAAGTTTGGGATCACATTGAAATGTCCTTATTTTTCAATGAAGATAACTTTAAACTAGTCTTAACTTTAAAGAAATACACTCTATACATTGCTAATGTGGTAAATGACTATTCTAGCTGCAAATGTCTGGTTTTTGGTGCAATATCTACATAGGTGTATAGAGGCCCATTTCCAGAAACTATCACTCCAGTGTTCTAATGGTACAATGTGTTTGCTCATTGGCTCAGAAGGCTAATTGATGATTAGAAAACCCTTGTGCAATCATGTTCACACATCTGAAAACACTTTAGCTCGTTACAGAAGCTACAAAACTGACCTTCCTTTGAGCAGATTGAGTTTCTGGAGCATCACATTTGTGGGGTCAATTAAACGCTCAAAATGGCCAGAAAAAGAGAACTTTCATCTGAAACTCGACAGTCTATTCTTGTTCTTAGAAATGAAGGCTATTCCACTAAATTGTTTGGGTGACCCCAAACTTTTGAACGGTAGTGTATATATATATATATATATATATATATATATATATATATATATATATATATATATATATATATATATATATATATATATGCACACATTATAGATATACATATATACACATATAGATACACACACATATAAATATATATATATATATATATATATATATATATATATATATATATATATATATATATATATATATATATATATATATATATATATATATATATATATATATATACACATTATATACATACACACATGTATACACACGTTATATATATATTTATATGTATGTATGTGTGGTAACAGGGAAAAGTTTGAAATGTGTCTAAACTAATGTCTGGTATTACTGTATATATTATGATTCATTGTTGTAATTTAAGGGGATGTTTGAAAACTTTACACATGCCTGGATGGCGCTTACTTTTCAAGGTATTTCAGGCATTATATCTCACCTCCTTGGGGCTTTTAGTGCAAAATGACGTAAACTACACACGTGTGTTTGTTGTTGTAATGGCAGCGATTAGGCTAGCTAACCTTGAACGTGTGTTCTATCGTAATGACAACAAGACTGCAAATTGGACTGCTTTTGTATTGTGTGTGTGTGTGTGTGTGTTTGTGTGTGTGTGTGTGTGTGTGTGTGTGTTGTGGGTGATGTGTTGAAGGATGCAGGATGTTGCATTGTAGCACAGAAGAAGATGTTGGTGTGAAGTCAACAAAGGTCACAAACACACATGCTGAGAATGACAAAAAGCCAGAAATTGGAGCCTGGGGTCAACGAGTTAATGCGGCTCAGCAGGGGTCAAACGTCGGTCTGGGGTGAGAAAGTTGGCGGGGTTTTGCGGTCACCGACAGGATGAAGTCACACGCTTCAAGTTTCTCCATGCGGCTCCTGAGCGCCGCCCTAGTGGCTCCATGGAGCTTTTTCATAAATGTATGAAAATGGAAAAAGACGAGGGAAAATAATTTTTTTTAGTTTTAATCTGGTTTGTTGTGGAGGACAAACATGACACAAACCTTCCTAATGGTGATAAATCCCACTGTGGATATCAAACATGCTCCACTGTGGAGAGTATTTGGCGAGCCCTTGCCTTTGAGTGCTATTCTCCTCACCTGATAGCCAATCAAGGCTAGTTGATTGTCTTATGTTCATGTCTCACCTTGCCTGCACTCATTTATTCTGCCTGCTACTTCATCAAATGACCTTTCTGATACAACCTGCACATCACCTGCCGTCTCCGCAACCTGGGGTCACGCCGCCTGCAACCATGCACGCTTGTGACTAGGGATGATGTTTTATAAGAAATTATCGAGCCCATTATCGAATCCTCTTATCGAACCGATTCCTTATCGATTCTCTTATCGATTCCAGATAGGTTGTTGTATATGGAAAAAAACACACAATATTTGGTTTAACAATAGCTCACTTTTATTTTATAAGAAAAAAATAAAATAAAATACATAAATAAATATTGACTGTTACCCTCCTAAAAAATATATATATATATATTAACTGTTGTTACCCAAAGTATATTAAGTGGGATTTTTCAGAAAAACAAATATATACAGTAACACAAAAACAACCTGTCTCTGTGATCACTATAGGTGTATAAATAATAATATAGTGTTAAATTAAATCAGTCCCTTGGGCACAAAACTGAAAATAATACAGCTCTCCAAAAAGTGCACTTCTGCTGCTATTGGAACATACTAACTACACACACTATGACACTAAGAACACCACAGTAATCAATCAACAATTCTTCTTCCCTTACATGAGAGCGAAGCCTGGCAATAATTGCATATTGCCTGTTCTGCCCTCACTATACATGTTGAGGTTATACAGCTTGGCAGACAGCTAACAAACAATCCAAGACGTCTAATAAAGTTCCAAAGCAGATTAATCCATTTAGGCTCTTTATTGTTGTTGATCTTGCTTTGTCTTTTCCTATCTTTACTTTTGTCTTGCACTGGACTGTTATTTTTATTTTTTTTAAACTGAAATACACACAATGACAAATGTATAAGCTATGTGATTCAATTAACATACTGAAATGTAATACACAATATGTGAATATTAGCTTCACACAAATATACAGTACTATCATCAAACAAATACTTCTGAGTGTTGAAACTATTTTGATGGTGGAAATACACGACTGGCAGCCATTTTAAGTCCTCAAAACATCCATTGAAACAGTGCACAAAAATCGTTTTTCAATAGACATCTTACTATCAAATTGAAACACTTTCCACCTTAATATTGAGTTACATAAACAAGTTAAACAGTTTACTTACAGACGTATCTTTTCCAAGGCTTCTAGGAGCTAACACAACTTGTCTACTACTCAATTGACTCATGAATTGAACTGAACTGACTCGCCAACCCGAAAGTGCCCAAACTAATGACGCGTAGTATTTTCATATCGCCACAAGGTGTCAGTAAGAGTCTACAATGAAATGGGTATAACATTGCGTCCCACAGGGCATTTCCTGTGGGAAGGGATTCGTTCTCAGGGATTCGAATAAAGAACCAACTCTTTTCCTTTTACTATGGTGGTCTCAATAACGGGTACCGGTTCTCAAAAAGGGATTCGAGTCCGAGGACTCGATTCTTTTCTTATCGAACAACCGGGAAAACCGGTTTCGAGCATCATCCCTACTTGTGACATAGTCTTTGCTGATCACGTGTAAGTGTTGGGAGATACACATTACATGTGTGATATCATAGAAAATGCATTTTTAATGACAAAACAGTTCATGTCCTTACAGTCGATTTAAGGCCACAAAACTAAGAAAACAAACTATCGTCTCCCGAACTTGTCCAATCCACTGTCGGTATGGAACTTATGGCTTTTACCACCGTGTGCAGACCCACAACTTCACAAGGCGCAGATTTTAAAACAGGCTTAAGTAAGGCTCCACTTTTCCAAAAATGTGCTAGCTTGGTGCTAACATACATTGGCTTGGCTATTGACATGCTACTGATTAGCATTAGTGACTTTACATGGCGATTTCAACACTTCCAAATATGTTGAACTGAGATGCACGTTACAATCAAACTTAACAATCAACAAATAGGTAGTGAGTATTTTATTGTGTTTAACAATCAAGCACTGATGTGTAAACAAACAAACAAACAAACAGTCCTGGCTAACGACAGTAAATATTTAGCCTTTAACTTAAAACAAAGAATATGTTTTTAGTAAATAACAACGAGCCCGATGTAATATCAAATCAAGTGTTCAATTTAAACAGTTTGTTCACTGTAAGTCTGATCAGAAAGTCCTTTTTGTTAGCAAATTAGCTGACCAGGGGCCGTACTTATCAAGCTTCTTAGAATTACTCCTAAGAAGTCTGCTAAGAGTTGACTTAAGAGTAAATAAATTCTTCGCTGAAAGCTGCACTTGAAAGTTAGTTATCAAGCGTCTTACTCACACTTTCAGCGAAGTGTATGACTGAATCTTAAGTGTCACACTCAGAGCTGAATTACGACATTACTATGTGCCGTAAACGGAATTTTAGGTGACGTCATTTCTGTGTCCATAGAAATGACCAGTCACGGAAGGGAATCCGTTGTCTAAGAATAAATAAATATCTTGGAAATATTTAAGTGGACAATGGGAGTGTATATTTTGACAATAAACTACAAAATAATACAAAACAAACTAGTCCCCGCCGGCACTCACGCTACCGCTCCCTCTCTTCTATCGCCCACACACTCACTGACGTCACTCACCTCACGGCCACACACATACGCTACTGTCATAACATTTTCTTTCCAATTCATTAATTAGGCAACTAATTTGAAACTAGTGTGGGTGGCTCTATATATACTAGCCCACTGCAGACACATGCAGAAATCAACAAGGAATCGAAAAGTATTAAATCTGTGACAAAAATAATATCCGCTCTGTCTAAACGATACCGTTTGATCAGCTGCTCGTCATCAAAAAAAACCAAACATTGTTCCGTTCCCTGAACGTTCGCGCACGTCTCTCTCGCCTCAGTGCCATCTCCTGCTGGCAACTCCTAACCACTTAAGACACCTCTGAAGGTCTCTTAAATATCGTGGAGAGTAGGAGTGATTCTTAGACTTAAGAACGTTGATAAAAAGCTTTTATTCTTAAGTTTGAGAGTAGGACTACATTTCGCAAATTTTCAGGACTTAAGTGTAAAATGGCACTCTAAGAAGCTTGATAAGTACGGCCCCAGGGGCCGTACTTATCAAGCTTCTTAGAATTACTCCTAAGAAGTCTGCTAAGAGTTGACTTAAGAGTAAATAAATTCTTCGCTGAAAGCTGCACTTAAAAGTTAGTTATCAAGCGTCTTACTCACACTTTCAGCGAAGTGTAGGACTGAATCTTAAGTGTCACACTCAGAGCTGAATTACGACATTACTATGTGCCGTAAACGGAATTTTCGGTGACGTCATTTCTGTGTCCATAGAAATGACCAATCACGGAAGGGAATCCGTTGTCTAAGAATAAAGAAATATCTTGGAAATATTTAAGTGGACAATGGGAGTGTATATTTTGACAATAAACTACAA
>NC_084742.1:60656656-60809156 GCF_033978785.1 Entelurus aequoreus | reverse complement strand
TTTAAAAGTGGTACAAACACACTATCCTGGGTCCTCTGAGACTTCTTTAAAAGTGGTGCAAACACACTATGCTGGGAACTCTGAGACTTCTTTAAAAGTGGTGCAAACACACTATCCTGGGAACTCTGAGACTTCTTTAAAAGTGGTGCAAACACACTATCCTGGGGCCTCTGAGACTTCTTTAAAAGTGGTGCAAACACACTATCCTGGGACCTCTGAGACTTCTTTAAAAGTGGTGCAAACACACTATCCTGGGGCCTCTGAGACTTCTTTAAAAGTGGTGCAAACACACTATCCTGGGTCCTCTGAGACTTCTTTAAAAGTGGTGCAAACACACTATGCTGGGACCTCTGAGACTTCTTTAAAAGTGGTGCAAACACACTATCCTGGGAACTCTGAGACTTCTTTAAAAGTGGTACAAACGCACTATCCTGGGGACTCTGAGACTTCTTTAAAAGTGGTGCAAACACACTATCCTGGGGACTCTGAGACTTCTTTAAAAGTGGTGCAAACACACTATCCTGGGGACTCTGAGACTTTAAAAGTGGTGCAGACACACTATGGTGGGACCTCTGAGACTTCTTTCAAAGTGGTGCAAACACACTATCCTGGGGCCTCTGAGACTTCTTTAAAAGTGGTGCAAACACACTATCCTGGGGCCTCTGAGACTTCTTTAAAAGTGGTGCAAACACACTATCCTGGGTCCTCTGAGACTTCTTTCAAAGTGGTGCAAACACACTATCCTGGGGACTCTGAGACTTCTTTCAAAGTGGTGCAAACACACTATCCTGGGGACTCTGAGACTTCTTTAAAAGTGGTGCAGACACACTATCCTGGGTCCTCTGAGACTTCTTTAAAAGTGGTGCAAACACACTATCCTGGGGCTCTGAGACTTTAAAAGTGGTGCAGACACACTATCGTGGGACCTCTGAGACTTCTTTCAAAGTGGTGCAAACATACTATCCTGGGGCCTCTGAGACTTCTTTAAAAGTGGTGCAAACACACTATGCTGGGAACTCTGAGACTTCTTTAAAAGTGGTGCAAACACACTATCCTGGGAACTCTGAGACTTCTTTAAAAGTGGTGCAAACACACTATCCTGGGGCCTCTGAGACTTCTTTAAAAGTGGTGCAAACACACTATCCTGGGGACTCTGAGACTTCTTTAAAAGTGGTGCAAACACACTATCCTGGGGACTCTGAGACTTTAAAAGTGGTGCAGACACACTATGGTGGGACCTCTGAGACTTCTTTCAAAGTGGTGCAAACACACTATCCTGGGGCCTCTGAGACTTCTTTAAAAGTGGTGCAAACACACTATCCTGGGGCCTCTGAGACTTCTTTAAAAGTGGTACAAACACACTATCCTGGGTCCTCTGAGACTTCTTTAAAAGTGGTGCAAACACACTATGCTGGGAACTCTGAGACTTCTTTAAAAGTGGTGCAAACACACTATCCTGGGAACTCTGAGACTTCTTTAAAAGTGGTGCAAACACACTATCCTGGGGCCTCTGAGACTTCTTTAAAAGTGGTGCAAACACACTATCCTGGGACCTCTGAGACTTCTTTAAAAGTGGTGCAAACACACTATCCTGGGGCCTCTGAGACTTCTTTAAAAGTGGTGCAAACACACTATCCTGGGTCCTCTGAGACTTCTTTAAAAGTGGTGCAAACACACTATGCTGGGACCTCTGAGACTTCTTTAAAAGTGGTGCAAACACACTATCCTGGGAACTCTGAGACTTCTTTAAAAGTGGTACAAACGCACTATCCTGGGGACTCTGAGACTTCTTTAAAAGTGGTGCAAACACACTATCCTGGGGACTCTGAGACTTCTTTAAAAGTGGTGCAAACACACTATCCTGGGGACTCTGAGACTTTAAAAGTGGTGCAGACACACTATGGTGGGACCTCTGAGACTTCTTTCAAAGTGGTGCAAACACACTATCCTGGGGCCTCTGAGACTTCTTTAAAAGTGGTGCAAACACACTATCCTGGGGCCTCTGAGACTTCTTTAAAAGTGGTGCAAACACACTATCCTGGGTCCTCTGAGACTTCTTTCAAAGTGGTGCAAACACACTATCCTGGGGACTCTGAGACTTCTTTCAAAGTGGTGCAAACACACTATCCTGGGGACTCTGAGACTTCTTTAAAAGTGGTGCAGACACACTATCCTGGGTCCTCTGAGACTTCTTTAAAAGTGGTGCAAACACACTATCCTGGGGCTCTGAGACTTTAAAAGTGGTGCAGACACACTATCGTGGGACCTCTGAGACTTCTTTCAAAGTGGTGCAAACATACTATCCTGGGGCCTCTGAGACTTCTTTAAAAGTGGTGCAAACACACTATGCTGGGAACTCTGAGACTTCTTTAAAAGTGGTGCAAACACACTATCCTGGGAACTCTGAGACTTCTTTAAAAGTGGTGCAAACACACTATCCTGGGGCCTCTGAGACTTCTTTAAAAGTGGTGCAAACACACTATCCTGGGGACTCTGAGACTTCTTTAAAAGTGGTGCAAACACACTATCCTGGGGACTCTGAGACTTTAAAAGTGGTGCAGACACACTATGGTGGGACCTCTGAGACTTCTTTCAAAGTGGTGCAAACACACTATCCTGGGGCCTCTGAGACTTCTTTAAAAGTGGTGCAAACACACTATCCTGGGGCCTCTGAGACTTCTTTAAAAGTGGTACAAACACACTATCCTGGGTCCTCTGAGACTTCTTTAAAAGTGGTGCAAACACACTATGCTGGGAACTCTGAGACTTCTTTAAAAGTGGTGCAAACACACTATCCTGGGAACTCTGAGACTTCTTTAAAAGTGATGCAAACACACTATCCTGGGGCCTCTGAGACTTCTTTAAAAGTGGTGCAAACACACTATCCTGGGGCCTCTGAGACTTCTTTAAAAGTGGTGCAAACACACTATCCTGGGGACTCTGAGACTTCTTTAAAAGTGGTGCAAACACACTATCCTGGGAACTCTGAGACTTCTTTAAAAGTGATGCAAACACACTATCCTGGGAACTCTGAGACTTCTTTAAAAGTGATGCAAACACACTATCCTGGGTCCTCTGAGATTTCTTTAAAAGTGGTGCAAACACACTATCCTGGGGCCTCTGAGACTTCTTTAAAAGTGGTGCAAACACACTATCCTGGGGCCTCTGAGACTTCTTTAAAAGTGGTGCAAACACACTATCCTGGGAACTCTGAGACTTCTTTAAAAGTGGTGCAAACACTATCCTGGGGCTCTGAGACTTTAAAAGTGGTGCAGACACACTATCGTGGGACCTCTGAGACTTCTTTCAAAGTGGTGCAAACATACTATCCTGGGTCCTCTGAGACTTCTTTAAAAGTGGTACAAACACACTATCCTGGGTCCTCTGAGACTTCTTTAAAAGTGGTGCAAACACACTATGCTGGGAACTCTGAGACTTCTTTAAAAGTGGTGCAAACACACTATCCTGTGTCCTCTGAGACTTCTTTAAAAGTGGTGCAAACACACTATCCTGGGGACTCTGAGACTTCTTTAAAAGTGGTGCAAACACACTATCCTGTGTCCTCTGAGACTTCTTTAAAAGTGGTGCAAACACACTATCCTGGGGACTCTGAGACTTCTTTAAAAGTGGTGCAAACACACTATGCTGGGGACTCTGAGACTTCTTTAAAAGTGGTGCAAACACACTATCCTGGGTCCTCTGAGACTTCTTTAAAAGTGGTACAAACACACTATCCTGGGTCCTCTGAGACTTCTTTAAAAGTGGTGCAAACACACTATGCTGGGAACTCTGAGACTTCTTTAAAAGTGGTGCAAACACACTATCCTGGGAACTCTGAGACTTCTTTAAAAGTGATGCAAACACACTATCCTGGGTCCTCTGAGACTTCTTTAAAAGTGGTGCAAACACACTATGCTGGGGACTCTGAGACTTCTTTAAAAGTGGTGCAAACACACTATCCTGTGTCCTCTGAGACTTCTTTAAAAGTGGTGCAAACACACTATCCTGGGGACTCTGAGACTTCTTTAAAAGTGGTGCAAACACACTATCCTGTGTCCTCTGAGACTTCTTTAAAAGTGGTGCAAACACACTATCCTGGGGACTCTGAGACTTCTTTAAAAGTGGTGCAAACACACTATGCTGGGGACTCTGAGACTTCTTTAAAAGTGGTGCAAACACACTATCCTGTGTCCTCTGAGACTTCTTTAAAAGTGGTGCAAACACACTATCCTGGGTCCTCTGAGACTTCTTTAAAAGTGGTGCAAACACACTATCCTGGGTCCTCTGAGACTTCTTTAAAAGTGGTGCAAACACACTATCCTGGGAACTCTGAGACTTCTTTAAAAGTGGTGCAAACACACTATGCTGGGAACTCTGAGACTTCTTTAAAAGTGGTGCAAACACACTATCCTGGGAACTCTGAGACTTCTTTAAAAGTGGTGCAAACACACTATCCTGGGGACTCTGAGACTTCTTTAAAAGTGGTGCAAACACACTATCCTGGGGCCTCTGAGACTTCTTTAAAAGTGGTGCAAACACACTATCCTGGGTCCTCTGAGACTTATTTAAAAGTGGTGCAAACACACTATCCTGGGGCCTCTGAGACTTCTTTAAAAGTGGTGCAAACACACTATCCTGGGGCCTCTGAGACTTCTTTAAAAGTGATGCAAACACACTATCCTGGGGCCTCTGAGAATTCTTTAAAAGTGGTGCAAACACACTATCCTGGGGACTCTGAGACTTCTTTAAAAGTGGTGCAAACACACTATCCTGGGGACTCTGAGACTTCTTTAAAAGTGGTGCAAACACTATCCTGGGGACTCTGAGACTTCTTTAAAAGTGGTGCAAACACACTATCCTGGGGACTCTGAGACTTCTTTAAAAGTGGTGCAAACACGCTATCCTGGGAACTCTGAGACTTCTTTAAAAGTGGTGCAAACACACTATCCTGGGGCCTCTGAGACTTCTTTAAAAGTGGTGCAAACACACTATCCTGGGGCCTCTGAGACTTCTTTAAAAGTGGTGCAAACACACTATCCTGGGGCCTCTGAGACTTCTTTAAAAGTGGTGCAAACACACTATCGGCTAGAGGTTAGACTACTGCAACTCACTTCTTGTCGGGATCCCAAGCGAGAAGATCCAGAAGCTGCAATACATACAAAATAGTGCTGCTAGGATCCTGATGAGAGTGCGGAAATACGACCACATCACACCGCTTCTCAAATCCCTTCACTGGCTTCCTGTTCCACTCAGGATTGAATACAAAGTCTCACCAGTGCCTCCATGGAAATGCCCCCCTCTACTCACCACCAAATCCTCCACACGACACCTCCGCTCCGGACAGACTAACCTCCTCCAACCTCAGAGGACAAAGCTCCGAACTATGCGAGACCGGGCTTTCTGCTCCGCCGCTCCCAGTCTGTGGAACGCTCTCCCTGACCACCTGAGGGCACCACAGACTGTGGATGCTTTTAAAAAAGGCTTAAAAACCCTTCTTTTAAAAAAAAAGCCTTTTTATACATATATGCATACTAGTTCTAGCTATTAGGCTGTTCTAGTTTTTTTTTTTTAAATTATCTTTTTATTATTATTATTATTTTCAATACACTGTAGCACTTTGAGGTTGTTTGCTCAATGTAAAGTGCTTTTTACAAATAAAATCTATTATTATTATTAGGGATGTCCGATAATGGCTTTTTGCCGGTATCCGATATTCCGATATTGTCCAACTCTTTAATTACCGATACCGATATCAACCGATATATGCAGTCGTGGAATTAACACATTATTATGCCTAATTTGGACAACTAGGTATGGTGAAGATAAGGTACTTTTTAAAAAAATTAGTAAAATAAGATAAATAAATTAAAAACATTTTCTTGAATAAAAAAGAAAGTACAACAATATAAAAACAGTTACATAGAAACTAGTAATGAATGAAAATGAGTCAAATTAACTGTTAAAGGTTAGTACTATTAGTGGACCAGCAGCACGCACAATCATGTGTGCTTACGGACTGTATCCCTTGCAGACTGTATTGATATATATTGATATATAATGTAGGAACCAGAATATTAATAACAGAAAGAAACAACCCTTTTGTGTGAATGAGTGTAAATGGGGGAGGGAGGTTTTTTGGGTTGGTGCACTAATTGTAAGTGTATCTTGTGTTTTTTATGTTGATTTAATAAAAAAATTAAAAATTAAAAATTAAAAAACGATACCGATAATAAAAAAACCGATACCGATAATTTCCGATATTACATTTTAACGCATATATCATCTCTAATTATTATTATTATTATCGTGGGACCTCTGAGACTTCTTTAAAAGTGGTGCAAGCACACTATCGTGGGATCTTCTTTCAAAGTGCTGAAAAGCACTCCAACATGGTGCCTCGTAATGAGCGTCCATGTGGTCCCTTGGAGTGCTGCTAAGTTATTTGGGAAAGGTCTGACCTGTTAGCTCAGGAGAAAACGGCGCCGTTTGGGTCAGTGGTTAGGGTTAGTCCAGCGCTTAGTGGGTGGTGTGTGTGTGTGTGTGTGTGTGTGTGTTTGAGACGGACAAAAGTAAGACAGAAACTTAAATCTTTACAGACAGCGCAAGCAATCATGGAGGGCAAAGTTGAAAAGTATCAACTTGGTTTTCATACTCGTGTATCCACAGGCATGTAAGGGTCAAGCAACCACTGAGAGAGAGAGAGAGAGAGAGAGAAAGAGAGAGAGAGAGAGAGAGAGACACACACACACACACACACACACACACACACACACACACACACACACACACACACACACACACACACACACACACACACACACACACACACACACACACACACACACACACACACACACACACACATTATATGATTTATTGACCATTTCCTGATCAAATGTGTTTTTATTTATACTGTGCAATATTTCTTTAATCCCCCCTTAAAGGCAGATTCAAACATCTTTTTAGCGTATTGTGGCTTCTATTATAAATGCTGTTTTACCAGGTGATGTCCAAAGTGGGGCCCGCGGACCAAATTTGTGCCATGGTGTCATTCCTTCTGGCCCGCCAAAGTGTGACTACAACATGTCAGAAATATTCATACTGAGCTCTTTCAATCAGTCATTGATGATGTCCGCAAGGCTACACTGTAAAAAAAAAGTCAGAAGAGTTTACTGCAAAAAATAAATAAAAACGGGTCGGCTCGGTCGCCCAAATGTACTGTAAAATCATTAGTGGTACCATTTTGACATTTACAGTCAGGGAACAGAGATTGTACAGTAAAAAGTAGCAGCTTAGTTTGCCAGAAAAAATTGTCATTTTTTTAAATGTATAGTCATAAAATGGTGATATATTTTAGGGCAGGGGTCACCAACGCGGTGCCCGCGGGCACCAGGTAGCCCGTAAGGACCAGATGAGTAGCCCGCTGGCCTGTTCTTAAAAATAGCTCAAATAGCAGCACTTACCAGTGAGCTGCCTCTATTTTTTAAATTGTATTTATTTACTAGAAAGCTGGTCTCGCTTTGCTCGACATTTTTAATTCTAAGAGAGACAAAACTCAAATAGAATTTGAAAATCCAAGACAATATTTTAAAGACTTGGTCTTCACTTGTTTAAATAAATTCATTATTTTTTTTTACTTTGCTTCTTATAACTTTCAGAAAGACAATTTTAGAGAAAAAATACAACCTTAAAAATTATTTTAGGATTTTTAAACACATATACCTTTTTACCTTTTAAATTCCTTCCTCTTCTTTCCTGACAATTTAAATCAATGTTCAAGTACATTTTTTTTTAAATTATTGTAAAGAATAATAAATACATTTTAATTTAATTCTTCATTTTAGCTTCTGTTTTTTCGACGAAGAATATTTGTGAAATATTTCTTCAAACTTATTATGATTAAAATTCAAAAAAATTATTCTGGCAAATCTAGAAAATCTGTAGAATCAAATTTGAATCTTATTTCAAAATCTTTTGAATTTCTTTTAAAATTTTTCTTCTGGAAAATCTAGAAGAAATAATGATTTGTCTTTGTTAGAAATATAGCTTGGTCCAATTTGTTATATATTCTAACAAAGTGTAGATTGGATTTTAACCTATTTAAAACATGTCATCAAAATTCTAAAATTAATCTTAATCAGGAAAAATTACTAATAATGTTCCATAAAAAGATCCGAATTAGCTAGTTTTTCTCCTTTTTTTCGGTTGAATTTTGAATTTTAAAGAGTCGAAATTGAAATTAAACTGTTTCAAAATTTTATTGTCATTTTTTTCGTGTTTTCTCGTCTTTTAAACCGTTCAATTACGTGTAAATGTCATTAATTATTAATAATAACATAGAGTTAAAGGTGAATTGAGCAAATTGGCTATTTCTGGCAATTTATTTAAGTGTGTATCAAACTGGTAGCCCTTCGCATTAATCAGTACCCAAGAAGTAGCTCTTGGTTTCAAAAAGGTTGGTGACCCCTGTTTTAGGGTAAGAACTGGCAGCTCAGTCACCAGAAAAGTGGTATAGTTTTTCTTTTTCCCGTAATTTGCTGTAAAAACATGCGTACATTTTAGAATCAAACTCTGGCTGCCCTTTATGGTAACATGTCTACACTTGTTTTACAGGGGGAGCCGCCTATGACAAGCTCTCCTACATTATATTTACATATAATACTCATTATTACTTTGAAAATGTTGACTTTTTCTAATTACATTTACAGTTTTTATTCCTGGTGCTGTTGCATGATAAAATCACTGTTTGGCCCAAAACTACTGCCAAAACCTCACAAACACACACAGATGTTCTTCTCACACCCACCAATTCCAAAGTAAAAAAATAATTGTATATTTTTCTTAAATTAAAAATCCATTCGCATGTGTAAAAAGTATTTTCTGCAAGTAAAAAGCAATGAAATGTATTAATAAAATAGTTTTTCAATCAAAAATGATTGAAAAGTAACAAAACAATTTTCTTCAATTAAAAAACTTATTCACAAACATCATTTTTTCAATCAAAAAACCCTTTGAAAGTATTTTCTGCAAGTAAAACGTTTTGCAAGAAAAAGAGCAATTTTCTTCAATGAAAAAATAATATTTGCAAGTATAAAAGCTATTTTTTCCAATCAAAAACATTTTCAAAAGTATTTAAAAAAATTGCTGTGCAACAAAAAACAATTTTCAAAAATAAAAGAAAATATTTGCAAGTACAAAAACTATTTTCTGCGAGTAAACATTTTTTTCAGGAGAATAAAAACATCCATCCATTTCCTACTGCTTGTCCCTTTTGGGGTTGCAGCTGAGATAGACAATAAATTAAACTGTGTTTTCTTAAATAAAAATAAAAATGACTGGAATGTATAAAAACAATTTAATGCAAGTTAAAACTTTGACAGTAATATTCCACACTTGAACTCAGAGCACCTGTAATTACTACTTTACAACAAAAGGTGGTGCTGCTGAGTCAATTTAGGGCTGTCAGAGCTACTGCCATTCGCGCATGGTGCCGTCCGCCAAATGTAACAAGGAAGAAGAAGCTTAGGGTGGGGAGTAAAATGGTGGACAGAAGAGAGGGGAAAACTTACAGGTTGAGCTTGTTTGCAGAAAATCGCTTTGATGCTTGTGAATATTTTTTAATTGCAGAATTATTTTTTTTTAACTAGCATAAAATATATTGTTTTTAACTTGCAAAACGTTGGCTGTGAGTAAAAACATTTGTGCGTGTTTGCGGAGTTTGGGCCGTCATTTCCTAGCCCCGCTGTCTACAAAAGAAGGAGGAGTACAGTGTTTCCCATAAACTGCCAAGACACCTGTGGCGGTGGGGGCGTGGCTATGGGCGTGGTCACCATGACATCATCGAGTAATTTGCATAATTTACTACAATGATATGATATTCTCTAAAAAGGCTCAAAAAATGTATACTTACTAATTAATAATAACAGTTTTGTTTTAAACGTCCATCCATCCATCCATTTTACAATATAATTACAACACTTTATGTACATATTTATATACAGATTTGAACAATAAGTTATTCACTGAAATATATTTATTAATTGTGGTTCTTACAAAAAATATATCTTATAAAATATAAAAGCTAAAATGTCTCTTAAAGCTCTGCCCCTTTAATTAGTGCATACTAAATAATTTAACTTTAGCCTACTACTACAACCATATTATTTACCAGCAACATAAAGTGAAACAGAGGCAGAGGTGTCCTGCCACAGTCAGTAACAAATAAACAGAAAACAGTCGTGGGCAAATACATATAAGGCAACAAGAGAAGTATCCTACAATTCTCTTTTGTAAAGTAAATCTGAACAGCCGATATGGGCATCTACATCTACTATATGATTTGCCTGAGAAGCTGGACAGGACAAAAAAAAAGAAAAAAAAGAAAAAAAATTAAAAAAAAATTTTTTTATTCGTGGCGGACGTAATTCTTTCGTGGCGGGCCGCCACAAATAAATGAATGTGTGGGAAACACTGGAGTATGAATATTTGTCATCCTTCCTATGTTGGCGTGACTGCAGGATGGAGGCTAAAGGAACACAAGAAAGTAATCAGCCTGAAGGACATAAAGCCACAGGAGGTCTTTTCACACTGAAAGTGCCAACATCTATCTTCATTTGCTTCGTGCTAAACTGGACTATAAATGCCAACAACCACCATTTGTGTTTGTTGTGGGCTGGGAGCGCTTTGGGAGATGGAAGTTAGTGGACCAGAAGGCATGAAAAGTAGCTAGATAACAACAATAATGACCTAGTTGGTGTTCATTAGTTATCTACACACAGAATTACTCTGTAAATGTTTATTTACAAACCTTCATTGTTTCCAAACGCTGTCTGTAACACGGCAGTATTTTCTGGACTACCCAGCCCACCAGTATATAAGCCACACCCACTAAATTTGAGGTGAAAAACATAGTTTTCCAAATATTAGACGCAGATATATATGTTGTGAAATGAGTTAATTACACAGAATATTCCGTAAATGTTTATTTACATACCTTAAAGGCCTACTGAAAGCCACTACTAGTGACCACGCAGTCTGATAGTTTATATATCAATGATGAAATCTTAACATTGCAACACATGCCAATACGGCCGGGTTAACTTATAAAGTGACATTTTAAATTTCCCGCCACACTTCCGGTTGAAAACGTCTATGTATGATGACGTATGCGCGTGACGTCACGGCGGCAACGGAAGTATTGGTAGCCAATGTGTCACCATACAAAAAGCTCTGTTTTCATCTCAAAATTCCACAGTGTTCTGGACATCTGTGTTGGTGAATCTTTTGCAATTTGTTTAATGAACAATGAAGACTGCAAAGAAGAAAGCTGTAGGTGGGATCGGTGTATTAGCGGCGGGCTGCAGCAACACAACCAGGAGGACTTTGAGATGGATAGCAGACGCGCTACCGTGAGTACAGCTTTGGCTTCCATACATTTGATCGCTTGCCCGTACGTGCATGTCACTATGTGCATGTCACGTACGTAACTTTGGGGAAATATGTTTCTTGCCGACTCTGATGGCGGCCGGGGTGTCGTCGAAAGCTACAACGCCCGCCGGCGCTCCGTAGCTAAGTTAGCTTCAATGGCGTCGTTAGCAACAGCATTGTTAAGCTTCGCCAAGCTGGGAATTATTAACCGTGTATTTACATGTCCATGGTTTAATAGTATTGTTGATCTTCTGTCTATCCTTCCAGTCAGGGGTTTATTTATTTTGTTTCTATCTGCATTTGAGCCCGATGCTATCACGTTAGCTCCGTAGCTAAAGTGCTTCACCGATGTATTGTCGTGGAGATAAAAGTCACTGTGAATGTCCATTTCGCGTTCTCGACTCTCATTTTCAAGAGGATATAGTATCCGAGGTGGTTTAAAATACAAATCCGTGATCCACAATAGAAAAAAAGAGAGAGTGTGGAATCCAATGAGACAGCTTGTACCTAAGTTACGGTCAGAGAGAAAAAAGATACGTCCTGCACTGCACTCTAGTCCTTCACTCTCACGTTCCTCATCCACAAATTTTTCATCCTCGCTCAAATTAATGGGGTAATCGTCGCTTTCTCGGTCCGAATCGCTCTCGCTGCTGGTGTAAACAATGGGGAAATGTGAGGAGCCTTTCAACCTGTGACGTCACGCTACTTCCGGTACAGGCAAGGCTTTTTTTTATCAGCGACCAAAAGTTGCAAACTTTATCGTCTATGTTCTCTACTAAATCCTTCCAGCAAAAATATGGCAATATCGCGAAATGATCAAGTATGACACATAGAATGGATCTGCTATCCCCGTTTAAATAAAAAAAATCATTTCAGTAGGCCTTTAATTGTTTACAAACAGTGTCTGTAACACGGCAGTAAAACGGCTGATCAAACAAAACAGAAGTCATGGTCATGGAGGCACTAGGTGCACAAGCTAGCTCTCCAATCAGCTAAACAGACTCAATAACTCCACGCTGACGTTTTGGTGAACTTACTGAGGAATTTGTGAAAGTGAAACAATACAAAAAGAATGTAAGTTAATAATACGAACACAAACACTCATAAAAGTGTTAGCATATTAGCTCATGCGAACGACGCTAGCTTCATTACATTACGATAGCAGGTGCAAATATGCATGAAAACACTCCTACAGACATCACCCATGGGACGCTTTAGTCAGTAAGAATAGTTTTAGTTATATTGTAAAACTTACAAACGTTGCTTGGAGTGATGAATGAAGAATCCATACGAGTAGAAACGCTATGGACAGCGAGAGGACGGAACTGCAGTTCTACTTCTGGTGGAAAGCCCGTCTAAAAAGAAGTCCACAGCGGCACCTGCAGTGAGCGAACTTGTCCAAAATAATAATAGAAGACTTTTTCAGTGTATTTGCTTCATAAAAAAAAATTTATATTTGAAATATGGCCACTAGCGAAGGGTAACCCAAACATTTTCTGCACCATTTTATAAGCCGCAGGATACAAAGCTTAGGAAAAAAGTAGCAGTTTATGGTCCAGAATTTACGCGAACGCCTTTTCTCTTAAATGTGTTTAAGCCGGGCAGAACATGGCTATAATGTTGCTCACAATCACAGCACAAACCTGGGCGTGGTGCCAAAGTAGAGCTGTCTGCTGCATGTTCCACAACATACCACCACCAAGTCCTCATCTAATGTAGCACTGCTTCTTTGGGATCTTAGCAGTTGAGTGCCAACAAAATGTATTTGTGGCGGGCTGCCCCAAACGTGGGGTAAACATTGCCAAGTACATGCGACACACGCACGCACTAGTCAAAGTCTCTTGGCGGGGGGAAAAAAAGAAAAGTAAGGGGAATTCTTTACAAAGAAAATAAAGCTGCCTTAAGTGTTTCTGGAAAGCAGATTTAAGCAAACACGCACAGGGCTGCTGGTGACAGGTAAAGTGCTGCAAAGACAACACTGGCAGGCCATGAAAGCGCCACAAAAACACTTGCTGGATTAGTCACCAGGTGCATTGTGGGTCTTAGGAACTCCTGAGAAGTGTAAAAGTATGTTTCATCCAACACGCACTGACACAACTAGACCACCAACTATACACGCCATGTGTCACAACTTGACCACCAACTATACACACCATGTGTCACAACTAGACCACCAACTATACACTCCATGTGTCACAACTTGACCACCAACTATACACGCCATGTGTCACAACTTGACCACCAACTATACACTCCATGTGTCACAACTTGACCACCAACTATACACGCCATGTGTCACAACTAGACCACCAACTATACACGCCATGTGTCACAACTTGACCACCAACTATACACTCCATGTGTCACAACTTGACCACCAACTATACACTCCATGTGTCACAACTAGACCACCAACGATACACGCCATGTGTCACAACTAGACCACCAACTATACACTCCATTTGTCACAACTTGACCACCAACTATACACGCCATGTGTCACAACTTGACCACCAACTATACACGCCATGTGTCACAACTTGACCACCAACTATACACTCCATGTGTCACAACTTGACCACCAACTATACACTCCATGTGTCACAACTTGACCACCAACTATACACGCCATGTGTCACAACTTGACCACCAACTATACACTCCATGTGTCACAACTTGACCACCAACTATACACGCCATGTGTCACAACTTGACCACCAACTATACACGCCATGTGTCACAACTTGACCACCAACTATACACGCCATGTGTCACAACTTGACCACCAACTATACACGCCATGTGTCACAACTTGACCACCAACTATACACTCCATGTGTCACAACTTGACCACCAACTACACACTCCATGTGTCACAACTTGACCACCAACTATACACTCCATGTGTCACAACTTGACCACCAACTATACACGCCATGTGTCACAACTTGACCACCAACTATACACGCCATGTGTCACAACTTGACCACCAACTATACACGCCATGTGTCACAACTTGACCACCAACTATACACGCCATGTGTCACAACTTGACCACCAACTATACACTCCATGTGTCACAACTTGACCACCAACTATACACTCCATGTGTCACAACTTGACCACCAACTATACACTCCATGTGTCACAACTTGACCACCAACTATACACTCCATGTGTCACAACTTGACCACCAACTATACACGCCATGTGTCACAACTTGACCACCAACTATACACTCCATGTGTCACAACTTGACCACCAACTATACACGCCATGGGTCACAACTTGACCACCAACTATACACTCCATGTGTCACAACTTGACCACCAACTATACACGTCATGGGTCACAACTTGACCACCAACTATACACTCCATGTGTCACAACTTGACCACCAACTACACACTCCATGTGTCACAACTTGACCACCAACTATACACGCCATGTGTCACAACTTGACCACCAACTATACACTCCATGTGTCACAACTTGACCACCAACTATACACTCCATGTGTCACAACTTGACCACCAACTACACACTCCATGTGTCACAACTTGACCACCAACTATACACGCCATGTGTCACAACTTGACCACCAACTATACACTCCATGTGTCACAACTTGACCACCAACTATACACGCCATGTGTCACAACTTGACCACCAACTATACACTCCATGTGTCACAACTTGACCACCAACTATACACGCCATGTGTCACAACTTGACCACCAACTATACACGCCATTTGTCACAACTTGACCACCAACTATACACGCCATGTGTCACAACTTGACCACCAACTATACACTCCATGTGTCACAACTTGACCACCAACTATACACGCCATGTGTCACAACTTGACCACCAACTATACACTCCATGTGTCACAACTTGACCACCAACTATACACTCCATGTGTCACAACTTGACCACCAACTATACACGCCATGTGTCACAACTTGACCACCAAAATAAAGACATAAATCACAGTACAGAATACACAAAATAAATAGACATAAATCACAGTACAGAATACACAAAATAAAAAGACATAAATCACAGTACAGAATACACAAAATAGACATAAATCACAGTAAAAAATACACAAAATAAAAAGACATAAATCACAGTACAGAATACACAAAATAAATAGATATAAATCACAGTACAGAATACACAAAATAAAGACATAAATCACAGTACAGAATACACAAAATAGACATAAATCACAGTAAAAAATACACAAAATAAAAAGACAAATCACAGTACAGAATACACAAAATAAATAGATATAAATCACAGTACAGAATACACAAAATAAAGACATAAATCACAGTACAGAATACACAAAGTAAAAATACATAAATCACAGTACAGAATACACAAAATAAAGACATAAATCACAGTACAGAATACACAAAATAAAGACATAAATCACAGTACAGAATACACAAAATAAATAGACATAAATCACAGTATAGAATACACAAAATAAAGACATAAATCACAGTACAGAATACACAAAATAAAAAGACATAAATCACAGTACAGAATACACAAAATAAAAAGACATAAATCACAGTACAGAATACACAAAATAAAAAGACATAAATCACAGTACAGAATACACAAAATAAATAGACATAAATCACAGTACAGAATACACAAAATAAAAAGACAAATCACAGTACAGAATACACAAAATAAATAGACATAAATCACAGTACAGAATACACAAAATAAATAGACATAAATCACAGTACAGAATACACAAAGTAAATAGACATAAATCACAGTACAGAATACACAAAATAAATAGACATAAATCACAGTACAGAATACACAAATTAAAAAGACAAATCACAGTACAGAATACACAAAATAAATAGACATAAATCACAGTACAGAATACACAAAGTAAATAGACATAAATCACAGTACAGAATAAACAAAATAAAAAGACATAAATCACAGTACAGAATACACAAAATAAAGACAAATCACAGTACAGAATACACAAAGTAAATAGACATAAATCACAGTACAGAATACACAAAATAAATAGACATACATCACAGTACAGAATACACAAAATAAAAAGACATAAATCACAGTACAGAATACACAAAATAAAGACATAAATCACAGTACAGAATACAAAAAATAAAAAGACATAAATCACAGTACAGAATACACAAAATAAAAAGACATAAATCACAGTACAGAATACACAAAATAAAAAGACATAAATCACAGTACAGAATACACAAAATAAATAGACATAAATCACAGTACAGAATACACAAAATAAAAAGACAAATCACAGTACATAATACACAAAATAAATAGACATAAATCACAGTACAGAATACACAAAATAAATAGACATAAATCACAGTACAGAATACACAAAATAAAGACATAAATCACAGTACAGAATACACAAAGTAAATAGACATAAATCACAGTACAGAATACACAAAATAAATAGACATAAATCACAGTACAGAATACACAGAGTAAATATACATAAATCACAGTACAGAATACACAAAATAAAGACATAAATCACAGTACAGAATACACAAAATAAAAAGACATAAATCACAGTACAGGATACACAAAGTAAATAGACATAAATCATAGTACAGAATACACAAAGTAAATAGACATAAATCACAGTACAGAATACACAAAATAAAAAGACATAAATCACAGTACAGAATACACAAAGTAAATAGACATAAATCACAGTACAGAATACACAAAATAAAAAGACATAAATCACAGTACAGAATACACAAAGTAAATAGACATAAATCACAGTACAGAATACACAAAATAAAAAGACATAAATCACAGTACAGAATACACAAAATAAGACTAAAAGTGAAGGCAGAAGTGCGGCCCTCCTGGTCCTTAGCTCTCAGGAAATGTGGCCCCCCAGACAATTGAGTTGCTTTAAAGACACGGTGATAACATAATCTGGGTGATAACATAATCTGGGTGTTGTCTTGAAACCTTTGACCCCCTCTCCTCCTCGCTCTCACCCAGGACCCTCCAGCAGTGGTGTGTGAACCACAGATGGAAAGTGGAGGAAACAATGGACGCCTTCACATTCCTTCAAGGTTCTTGTCGGGGTGGTTTTACCACATCAGCGTCTACAAGGTGAGGGTCGTCGGGGTGGTGTGACCACATCAGCGTCTACAAGGTGAGGGTGGTGTGTTACCCTCAAAAGGTCAGCACTGTCGTGTAAGTCCACAGCAAAGTGCAGTTGGAGGTAAGTAAGCAGGTTCCATATCATGTTGACGACAATAGTACAGCCCCGCCTCACCATCGCTCACCCTGAGGTGACAGCTTGTGTTGAAGGCACAACGTGGTGTTGAAGGCAGTACTGGAAGACACTACTTTTTTACCTACGCTTTGAACACTGCCGCTAATCTATGGATTTGACTTGGCTGACAGCCATGATGCAAATAGTCAAAAACAAGAAGAAGTAAAAACACTGTAAAGGAGTGTTATTGTTGGTGCCAGGGCCTCAACACACATTACTGTCGTCATGAACGGCCTTCAGCTCATCAAAGCCATGCTCCCCCCACCATCACCCTCCCCACCAATGCCAGCACATCATTAAAGGAGTTAAAGGACTCAAAGGACTCCAATGACATCACAGGACTCCAAAAACACAATAAGACTGTAAAGACCCTCTCCATTAAAGAAGAGGATGTACGCCGGCAGTTCTTGAAGCTGAATACGCGGAAGGCCCCCCGGCCGGATGGTGTCTCCCCCTCCACTCTCAGACACTGTGCGGACCAGCTGGCTCCTGTCTTCACTGACATTTTTAACACCTCTCTGGAGCTATGCCGCGTGCCGTCCTGCTTTAAGACCTCTACCATTGTCCCTGTCCCCAAGAAAGCACGGATCACAGGACTAAATGACTACAGGCCGGTCACGCTGACGTCTGTGGTCATGAAGTCCTTTGAGCGCTTGGTCCTGCCCCACCTCAAGGACATCACCGCCCCCCTCCTGGACCCACTGCAGTTTGCCTACAGAGCCAACAGGTCTGTGGATGATGCAGTGAACCTGGCCCTCCACTTCATCCTGGAGCATCTGGACTCCCCAGGAACCTACGCTAGGATCCTGTTTGTGGACTTCCGCTCTGCCTTCAACACCATCCTCCCTGGACTGCTACGAGACAAGCTCTACCTGCTCAGCGTGCCCGACTCCCTCTGCAGTTGGATTAATGACTTCCTGACAGACCGAAGACAGCACGTAAGGCTGGGGAAGATTGTCTCGGACAGTCGAACCACAAACACTGGTACTGTGTACTCTCCCCCTGGCTCTTCTCCCTGTATACAAACTGCTGCACCTCCAGTCACCAATCCGTAAAACTGCTCAAGTTTGCGGATGACACCACCCTCATCAGGCTCATCTCGAATGGCGATGAGTCCGCCTACAGGAGAGAGGTAGACCGGCTGACGTCCTGGTGCAGCCTCAACAACCTGGAGCTGAACGCCCAGAAAACAGTGGAGATGATCATGGACTTCAGGAAAGTCACAGCCCCACCATCCCCGCTCACCCTGAATGACTCTCCCACCCCCGTCCCCATTGTGGACTCCTTCCGTTTCTTGGGCACCACCATCACCCAGGACCTCAAGTGGGAGTTGACCATCAGCTCCCTCATCAAGAAGGCCCAGCAGAGGATGTACTTCCTGCGGCAGCTGAGGAAACTTAAGGTGCCGACCGAGATGCTGGTGCAGTTTTACTCAGCCATCATAGAGTCCATCCTCACCTCCTCCATCACAGTGTGGTTCCCCGGCGCCACAGTCCAGGATAAGAATAGACTGCAACGCATCGTACGTGCTGCGGTGAAGGTGATTGGCTGCAAGCTCCCATCCCTCCAGGACTTGTTCTCCTCCAGGACCAGGAGGCGTGTGGGTCGGATCACAGCTGACTCTTCTCACCCTGGACACACACTATTCTCCCCTCTCCCCTCAGGCAGGAGACTACGCTCCATCCAGACCCACACCTCCCGCCACCTGAACAGTTTTTTCCCCTCGGCCATCAGGCAAATGAACAAGAACTCCTAACAGCAGCTCCTTGAATCCCTTCTAAGTCTATAACAAGATCTGATAGCTCAGTCACAGCTCTTTTTATACCAAATATGTGTTATATGTGTTTTATGTCGCACGTTTGCACCAAGAAAAATTCCTAGTTTGTGAAACCGTTCTCAAACAATGGCAATAAAACTATTCTGATTCTGATCTGATTCTGATTCTGATCTTGTAGACCAGTTCACTCAGTGCAGGTGCTGCAGTGTCCTTCCATTTAGTGCTTTCAACCAGAAGGACAAGTGTCACATGATACATATTTAACAATCATACACATTTACACACAAAAAGAAAAGAAAAGAAAAAGAATGACCGAAAAAGGAATAGGCTGAAGCCAAAGCTTCAGTTGTTTCAGTTTCACAAATGAGGAGCAGCCTTGGTATCATGATCCTCACTCTCCTGTGTGTAATGGTGCGATACCAAATTGTCATCTGGTAATGGTCCGATACCAGATTGTCATCTAGTAATGGTCCGATACCAGATTGTCATCTGGTAATGGTCCAATACCAGATTGTCATCTGATAATGGTCCGATACCAGATTATCATCTGATAATGGTCCAATACCAGACTGTCATCTGGTAATGGTCCGATACCAGACTGTGGTCCAATACCAGACTGTCATCTGGTAATGGTCCGATACCAGACTGTCATCTGGTAATGGTCCGATACCAGACTGTCATCTGGTAATGGTCCGATACCAGATTGTCATCTGGTAATGGTCTGATACCAGATTGTCACTGGCCCTCTGTCCCAAGGTGTCCCCCAGGTGGTCTGATACCAGATTGTCACTGGCCCTCTGTACCAAGGTGTCCCCCAGGTGGTCTGATACCAGATTGTCACTGGCCCTCTGTCCCAAGGTGTCCCCCAGGTGGTCTGATACCAGATTGTCACTGGCCCTCTGTCCCAAGGTGTCCCCCAGGTGGTCCGATACCAGATTGTCATTTGGTAATGGTCCGATACCAGACTGTCATCTGGTAATGGTCCAATAACAGGTTGTCATCTGATAATGGTCCGATACCAGACTGTCATCTGGTAATGGTCCGATACCAGAATGTCATCTGGTAATGGTCCGATACCAGATTGTCATCTGGTAATGGTCCGATACCAGATTGTCATCTGGTAATGGTCCGATACCAGATTGTCATCTGGTAATGGTCCGATACCAGATGACAATCTGGTAATGGTCCGATACCAGATTGTCATCTGGTAATGGTCCGATACCAGATTGTCATCTGGTAATGGTCCGATACCAGATTGTCATGTGGTAATGGTCCGATACCAGATTGTCATGTGGTAATGGTCCGATACCAGATTGTCATCTGGTAATGGTCTGATACCAGATTGTCATCTGGTAATGGTCTGATACCAGATTGTCAGCTGGTAATGGTCCGATACCAGATTGTCATCTGATAATGGTCCGATACCAGATTGTCATCTGGTAATGGTCCAATACAAGACTGTCATCTGGTAATGGTCCGATACCAGATTGTCATCTGGTAATGGTCCGATACCAGACTGTCATCTGGTAATGATCCGATACCAGATTGTCATCTGGTAATGGTCCGATACCAGACTGTCATCTGGTAATGGTCCGATACCAGATTGTCATCTAGTAATGGTCTGATACCAGATTGTCACTGGCCCTCTGTCCCAAGGTGTCCCCCAGGTGGTCTGATACCAGATTGTCACTGGTCCTCTGTCCCAAGGTGTCCCCTAGGTGGTCTAATACCAGATTGTCACTGCCTCTCTGTCCCAAGGTGTCCCCCAGGTGGTCTGATACCAGATTGTCACTGGTCCTCTGTCCCAAGGTGTCCCCCAGGTGGTCTGATACCAGATTGTCACTGCCCCTCTGTCCCAAGGTGTCCCCCAGGTGGTCTGATACCAGATTGTCACTGGCCCTCTGTCCCAAGGTGTCCCCCAGGTGGTCTGATACCAGATTGTCACTGCCCCTCTGTCCCAAGGTGTCCCCCAGGTGGTCTGATACCAGATTGTCACTGCCCCTCTGTCCCAAGGTGTCCCCCAGGTGGTCTGATACTAGATTGTCACTGCCCCTCTGTCCCAAGGTGTCCCCCAGGTGGTCTGATACTAGATTGTCACTGCCCCTCTGTCCCAAGGTGTCCCCCAGGTGGTCTGATACCAGATTGTCACTGGCCCTCTGTCCCAAGGTGTCCCCCAGGTGGTCTGATACCAGATTGTCACTACCCCTCTGTCCCAAGGTGTCCCCCAGGTGGTCTGATACCAGATTGTCACTTCCCCTCTGTCCCAAGGTGTCCCCCAGGTGGTCTGATACCAGATTGTCACTGCCCCTCTGTCCCAAGGTGTCCCCCAGGTGGTCTGATACCAGATTGTCACTGGCCCTCTGTCCCAAGGTGTCCCCCAGGTGGTCCGATACCAGATTGTCATCTGGTAATGGTCCGATATCAGATTGTCACTGGCCCTCTGTCCCAAGGTGTCCCCCAGGTGGTCCGATACCAGATTGTCACTGGCCCTCTGTCCCAAGGTGTCCCCCAGGTGGTCTGATACCAGATTGTCACTGCCTCTCTGTCCCAAGGTGTCCCCCAGGTGGTCTGATACCAGATTGTCACTGCCCCTCTGTCCCAAGGTGTCCCCCAGGTGGTCTGATACTAGATTGTCACTGCCCCTCTGTCCCAAGGTGTCCCCCAGGTGGTCTGATACCAGATTGTCACTGGCCCTCTGCCCCAAGGTGTCCCCCAGGTGGTCTGATACCAGATTGTCACTGGCCCTCTGTCCCAAGGTGTCCCCCAGGTGGTCTGATACCAGATTGTCACTGGCCCTCTGTCCCAAGGTGTCCCCCAGGTGGTCTGATACCAGATTGTCACTGCCTCTCTGTCCCAAGGTGTCCCCCAGGTGGTCTGATACCAGATTGTCACTGCCTCTCTGTCCCAAGGTGTCCCCCAGGTGGTCTGATACCAGATTGTCACTGCCTCTCTGTCCCAAGGTGTCCCCCAGGTGGTCTGATACCAGATTGTCACTGCCCCTCTGTCCCAAGGTGTCCCCCAGGTGGTCTGATACCAGATTGTCACTGCCTCTCTGTCCCAAGGTGTCCCCCAGGTGGTCTGATACCAGATTGTCACTGCCTCTCTGTCCCAAGGTGTCCCCCAGGTGGTCTGATACCAGATTGTCACTGCCTCTCTGTCCCAAGGTGTCCCCCAGGTGGTCCGATACCAGATTGTCACTGGCCCTCTGTCCCAAGGTGTCCCCCAGGTGGTCTGATACCAGATTGTCACTGCCTCTCTGTCCCAAGGTGTCCCCCAGGTGGTCTGATACCAGATTGTCACTGCCTCTCTGTCCCAAGGTGTCCCCCAGGTGGTCTGATACCAGATTGTCACTGGCCCTCTGTCCCAAGGTGTCCCCCAGGTGGTCTGATACCAGATTGTCACTGGCCCTCTGTCCCAAGGTGTCCCCCAGGTGGTCTGATACCAGATTGTCACTGGCCCTCTGTCCCAAGGTGTCCCCCAGGTGGTCTGATACCAGATTGTCACTGCCTCTCTGTCCCAAGGTGTCCCCCAGGTGGTCTGATACCAGATTGTCACTGGCCCTCTGTCCCAAGGTGTCCCCCAGGTGGTCTGATACCAGATTGTCACTGGCCCTCTGTCCCAAGGTGTCCCCCAGGGTTTGGTGCTTGGTCCACTTCTCTTCACTTCTTTGCTTGTTTTTTGTTGTTGTTTTTTAAAAATGGATTAGCAGTGTGGCCTTCAGCGAATGAGTGTCCATAAATTAGCTGCAAAATTCAAAGCTTAGGAAAAAAGTAGCGACTCCGAGTGGGCAATGTACAGTATGTACAGTATGTACAGTATGTACAGTCTGGGAAAAGAAGGCCCAAGTATCTCCCAGGCAGAATGAAGGTGATACTTATGAGAGCAAGATGAAGTGCTCTGTGACTTGCAGCTACTTGTTCTCTTGGAATGAGTGTGAAGGTGCTAAAGAGGTGGGGAAGACCTTTTCATTGCTCCACTATTGTGTTGCCTGTGACGTAACAACTCCCCTTGTGTTCATCTAAAAGGGACAGTACATTAGGCACCCACTCAACAGATCCGCTTCAGAACCAATTTATACATTTGATACATTGTACATATTATACATTATACATATTATACATTATACTTATTATACATATTATACATTATACTTATTATACATTATACTTATTATACATATTATACATTATACATATTATACATTATACTTATTATACATATTATACATTATACTTATTATACATATTATACATTATACTTATTATACATATTATACATTATACTTATTATACATATTACACATTTCACCGCAATTCAAACAATCATTTCTTGGGTTTACTGATTTAAAAAAACCTGCCAGTCACACTTCAATGTTTATTGTTTACTTATATACACTTCAATGTTTATTGTTTACTTATATACACTTCAATGTTTAATGTTGACTTATATACACTTCAATGTTTAATGTTTACTTATATACACTTCAATGTTTAATGTTGACTTATATACACTTCAATGTTTAATGTTGACTTATATACACTTCAATGTTTAATGTTGACTTATATACACTTCAATGTTTAATGTTGACTTATATACACTTCAATGTTTAATGTTTACTTATATACACTTCAATGTTTAATGTTGACTTATACACACTTCAATGTTTAATGTTGACTTATATACACTTCAATGTTTAATGTTGACTTATATACACTTCAATGTTTAATGTTGACTTATATACACTTCAATGTTTAATGTTGACTTATATACACTTCAATGTTTAATGTTGACCTATATACACTTCAATGTTTACTGTTTACTTATATACACTTCAATGTTTAATGTTGACTTATATACACTTCAATGTTTAATGTTGACTTATATACACTTCAATGTTTAATGTTGACTTATATACACTTCAATGTTTAATGTTGACTTATATACACTTCAATGTTTAATGTTGACTTATATACACTTCAATGTTTAATGTTGACCTATATACACTTCAATGTTTATTGTTTACTTATATACACTTCAATGTTTACTTATATACACTTGTAGCCCTCAGCAGCAGGAAGTGGCTCAAAAAGCAGAGAAGTTCCCCAGCCATGTAGACAACACCTACTTCATGTGTCATGTGACATAAGCGTCACGCATGTGTCACGTGACACATGATGTTAGATTGATACCTAGGATGCTAGATTGATACCTAGGATGTTAGATTGATACCTAGTGTATAAAGGATGTTAGATTGATACATAGTGTATAAAAGATGTTAGATTGATACCTAGTGTATAAAAGATGTTAGATTGATACCTAGTGTATAAAGGATGTTAGATTGATACCTAGTGTATAAAAGATGTTAGATTGATACCTAGTGTATAAAAGATGTTAGATTGATACCTAGTGTATAAAAGATGTTAGATTGATACCTAGTGTATAAAAGATGTTAGATTGATACCTAGTGTATAAAAGATGTTAGATTGATACCTAGTGTATAAAGGATGTTAGATTGATACCTAGTGTATAAAGGATGTTAGATTGATACCTAGTGTATAAAGGATGTTAGATTGATACCTAGGATGTTAGATTGATACCTAGGATGTTAGATTGATACATAGTGTATAAAGGATGTTAGATTGATACCTAGGATGTTAGATTGATACCTAGGATGTTAGATTGATACCTAGTGTATAAAGGATGTTAGATTGATACCTAGGATGTCAGATTGATACCTAGGATGTTAGATTGATACCTAGTGTATAAAGGATGTTAGATTGATACCTAGTGTATAAAGGATGTTAGATTGATACCTAGTGTATAAAGGATGTTAGATTGATACCTAGTGTATAAAGGATGTTAGATTGATACCTAGTGTATAAAGGATGTTAGATTGATACCTAGTGTATAAAGGATGTTAGATTGATACCTAGTGTATAAAGGATGTTAGATTGATACCTAGTGTATAAAGGATGTTAGATTGATACCTAGAATGTTAGATTGATACCTAGTGTATAAAGGATGTTAGATTGATACCTAGTGTATAAAGGATGTTAGATTGATACCTAGTGTATAAAGGATGTTAGATTGATACCTAGTGTATAAAAGATGTTAGATTGATACCTAGTGTATAAAAGATGTTAGATTGATACCTAGTGTATAAAAGATGTTAGATTGATACCTAGTGTATAAAGGATGTTAGATTGATACCTAGTGTATAAAGGATGTTAGATTGATACCTAGGATGTTAGATTGATACCTAGGATGTTAGATTGATACATAGTGTATAAAGGATGTTAGATTGATACCTAGGATGTTAGATTGATACCTAGGATGTTAGATTGATACCTAGTGTATAAAAGATGTTAGATTGATACCTAGGATGTTAGATTGATACCTAGGATGTTAGATTGATACCTAGTGTATAAAGGATGTTAGATTGATACCTAGTGTATAAAGGATGTTAGATTGATACCTAGTGTATAAAGGATGTTAGATTGATACCTAGTGTATAAAGAATGTTAGATTGATACCTAGGATGTTAGATTGATACCTAGTGTATAAAGGATATTAGATTGATACCTAGTGTATAAAGGATGTTAGATTGATACCTAGTGTATAAAGGATGTTAGATTGATACCTAGTGTATAAAGGATGTTAGATTGATACGTAGTGTATAAAGGATGTTAGATTGATACATAGTGTATAAAGGATGTTAGATTGATACCTAGTGTATAAAGGATGTTAGATTGATACGTAGTGTATAAAGGATGTTAGATTGATACCTAGTGTATAAAGGATTTTAGATTGATACCTAGGATGTTAGATTGATACCTAGGATGTTAGATTGATACATAGTGTATAAAGGATGTTAGATTGATACCTAGGATGTTAGATTGATACCTAGGATGTTAGATTGATACCTAGTGTATAAAGGATGTTAGATTGATACCTAGTGTATAAAAGATGTTAGATTGATACTTAGGATGTTAGATTGATACCTAGGATGTTAGATTGATACCTAGTGTATAAAGGATGTTAGATTGATACCTAGTGTATAAAGGATGTTAGATTGATACCTAGTGTATAAAAGATGTTAGATTGATACCTAGTGTATAAAAGATGTTAGATTGATACCTAGTGTATAAAGGATGTTAGATTGATACCTAGTGTATAAAGGATGTTAGATTGATACCTAGTGTATAAAGGATGTTAGATTGATACCTAGTGTATAAAGGATGCTAGATTGATACCTAGGATGTTAGATTGATACCTAGTGTATAAAGGATGTTAGATTGATACCTAGTGTATAAAGGATGTTAGATTGATACCTAGGATGTTAGATTGATACCTAGTGTATAAAGGATGTTAGATTGATACCTAGTGTATAAAGGATGTTAGATTGATACCTAGTGTATAAAGGATGTTAGATTGATACCTAGTGTATAAAGGATGTTAGATTGATACCTAGTGTATAAAGGATGTTAGATTGATACCTAGTGTATAAAGGATGTTAGATTGATACCTAGTGTATAAAGGATGTTAGATTGATACCTAGTGTATAAAGGATGTTAGATTGATACCTAGTGTATAAAGGATGCTACATTGATACTTAGGATGTTAGATTGATACCTAGTGTATGTTCTGGAAGGCCAAGTTGAGCACAGATGGATGGAGTTGAATGTAAATCCATGTTACACCTCCATTGTTCACATTATTTCTTCTTGCATTTCTTCCCTCACAACCTGAAGATGATTGCAGAAAATGTCACTTTTGGAGGGAGTCTTTGTCTTCAGCACTTTTTGTCCATGCTGCATTCCGTGTGGATAGAGGGGTGTAAATAATTCACGTGTGCTTCGGTCTTTCTTTAATTCAGTGTTCTGCTCCGGTAATCATCAACGCCTTCCGCTTACCTTTTATTGTCTGGCAGGTGGAAATGACTCTTAGTGTGTGGAGCCAAAAGACCACAGCACAATTGTTGGTAATATCAGTCTATTGAAATCCACTTGTCCTCTCTGTCTGGTGTTCTGAGCAACGTCATCACGCCAGGTGCTGTTTGCACTGTAGTGTTGAATTGTCATCAATTAGTCTGTTGACTGTTTGCTGACTATTGTTGTCCACGCAGACTATTGTTGTCCACACAGACTATTGTTGTCCACGCAGACTTTTCATGTCCGCAAACAACTCCAACCTGCTTCCTGCAATTTGTTCTCGTATGTCAGGAAGAGCCTGCTCTCTTTGTGCAAGGCCATCGGGGAATTTAACTCCAACTGTGTACACCTGCTGCCAGGTGTACATCTGACTGATAATACTGTCCGACCATTACCAGGATTTAATCTGGATTAGAAACGGTGGCGGAATGGACTCTTTTCAATCCAATCCTATCCCCTTTATTTATATTGCACTATTAACTACTTATATCACACTATTAAGTAGTTATATAGCACTATTAACTAGTCATTAAGCACATTTAACTAGTTATATGGCACTATTAACTAGTTATAGGGCACTATTAACTAGTCACTAAGCACTATTAGCTAGTCACTAAGCACTGTTAACTAGTTATAGGGCACTATTAACTAGTCACTAAGCACTATTAGCTAGTCACTAAGCACTGTTAACTAGTTATATGGCACTACTAACTAGTCACTAAGCACTGTTAACTAGTTATATGGCACTATTAACTAGTTATAGGGCACTATTAACTAGTCACTAAGCACTATTAGCTAGTCACTAAGCACTGTTAACTAGTTATAGGGCACTATTAACTAGTCACTAAGCACTATTAGCTAGTCACTAAGCACTGTTAACTAGTTATAGGGGACTATTAACTAGTCACTAAGCACTGTTAACTAGTTATATGGCACTATTAACTAGTTATAGGGCACTATTAACTAGCCACTAAGCACTATTAGCTAGTCACTAACCACTGTTAACTAGTTATATGTCACTATTAACTAGTTATAGGGCACTATTAACTAGTTATATTGCAATATTAACTAGTCATTAAGCACTATTAACTAGTCATTATGCACTGTTAACTTGTTATATGGCACTATTAACTAGTTATATATCACTATTAACTAGTCATTAAGCACTATCAACTAGTCATTAAGCACTGTTAACTAGTTATATGGCACTATTAACTAGTTAGGTCTGACGTTTGCAGGACAGATCTTACATGTGGAACAGTCTTTTCCGGACTCTCTTGTTATCGTGCTCGGTGACTTTAACAAGGGAAATTTGAGCCAGGAATTACCAAAGTATAGACAGTTTATTAAATGCCCGACCAGAGAGGAGAACACGCTGGATCACTGCTGCACTACATTGAGCGAGGCTTTTCATGCAGTCCCGCGCGCTGCTCTTGGACTATCAGATCACGTGATGGTGCACTCAATCCCTTCATACAGACAGAGACTGAAACCGCCGAGGCTGTGGAGGAGCTGCGTGCATGTTGGGAGACGACAGACTGGGAGGCAATTGGAGCGGCCACGGACAATCTGGACGAGTGTACGGACACTGTGACCTCATACATATAGTTCAATGAGGCGTGCAACATTCCAACGCGCACCAGGGCTTGTTATAACAACGACAAGCCCTGGTTCACACCCAAGCTCTGACAGCTGCGCAAGAAGAAGGAGGCTGCGTAGAGAAGCGGGGACCGGAGTACAAACAGAGAAGCGATTTACCACTTCAACAGGGAAGTGGAGAAAGCTAAATCTGTGTACTCTAACCGTCTACAGGAACAGTTCCGCTCCAATGATTCTGCGGCCGTTTGGAGAGGGCTAAGGGCCCTTACGAACTATAAGCCCAAAACCCCCCAGGCCCTGAATGACCCTACTCTCACTCAGGGCCTCAACACACATTACTGTCGTCATGAACGGCCTTCAGCTCATCAAAGCTCTGCTTCCCCTACCATCACCCTCCCCACCAATGCCAGCACTTCATTAAAGGAGTTAAAGGACTCAAAGGACTCCAAGGACATCACAGGACTCCAAGAACATCATAGGACTGTAAAGGCCCTCTCCATCCGAGAAGAGGATGTACGCCAGCAGTTCTTGAAGCTGAATACGCGGAAGGCCCCCGGGCCGGATGCTGTCTCCCCCTCCACTCTCAGACACTGTGCGGATCAGCTGGCTCCTGTTTCACTGACATTTTTAACACCTCTCTGGAGCTATGCCGCGTGCCGTCCTGCTCTAAGACCTCCACCATTGTCCCTGTCCCCAAGAAAGCACGGATCACAGGACTAAATGACTACAGGCCGGTTGCGCTGGCGTCTGTGGTCATGAAGTCCTTTGAGCGCTTGGTCCTGCCCCACCTCAAGGACATCACCGCCCCCCTCCTGGACCCACTGCCGTTCTCCAACAGGTCTGTGGATGATGCAGTGAACCTGGCCCTCCACTTCATCCTGGAACATCTGGACTCCCCAGGAACCTACGCTAGGATCCTGTTTGTGGACTTCAGCTCTGCCTTCAACACCATCCTCCCTGGACTGCTACGAGACAAGCTCTACCAGCTCAGCGTGCCCGACTCCCTCTGCAGTTGGATCAATGACTTCCTGACGGACCGAAGACAGCACGTACGGCTGGGGAAGATTGTCTTGGACAGTCGAACCACGAACACTGGTACTCCTCAGGGCTGTGTACTCTCCCCCTGGCTCTTCTCCCTGTATACAAACTGCTGCACCTCCAGTCACCAGTCCGTAAAACTGCTCAAGTTTGCGGATGATACCACCCTCATCGGGCTCATCTCGAATGGCGACGAGGCCGCCTGCAGGAGAGAGGTGGACCGGCTGGCGTCCTGGTGCAGCCTTAACAACCTGGAGCTGAACGCCCAGAAAACAGTGGAGATGATCATGGACTTCAGGAAAGTCACAGCCCCACCATCCCCCCTCACCCGGATTGACTCTTCCACCCCCGTCCCCATTGTGGACTCCTCCCGTTTCTTGGGCACCACCATCACCCAGGACCTCAAGTGGGAGTTGACCATCAGCTCCCTCATCAAGAAGGCCCAGCAGAGGATGTACTTCCTGCGGCAGCTGAGGAAACTTAAGGTGCCGACCGAGATGCTGGTGCAGTTTTACTCAGCCATCATAGAGTCCATCCTCACCTCCTCCATCACAGTGTGGTTCCCCGGCGCCACAGTCCAGGATAAGAATAGACTGCAACGCATCGTACGTGCTGCGGTGAAGGTGATTGGCTGCAAGCTCCCATCCCTCCAGGACTTGTTCTCCTCCAGGACCAGGAGGCGTGTGGGTGGGATCACAGCTGACTCTTCTCACCCTGGACACAAACTATTCTCCCCTCTCCCCTCAGGCAGGAGACTACGCTCCATCCAGACCCACACCCCCCGCCACTTGAACAGTTTTTTCCCCTCGGCCATCAGGCACATGAACAATAACTCCTAACAGCAGCTCCTTGAATTCCTTCTTAGTCTATAACAAGATCTGATAGCTCAGTTACAGCTCTTTTTATTCCCAAATATGTGTTATATGTCTTTTATGTTGCACCAAGAAAAATCCCTAGTTTGTGAACCCGTTTTCAAACAATGGCAATAAAACTATTCTGATTCTGATTCTGATTATAGGGGGGTCACTCTGACATGAGGGACAGAACATTCCACAGTTTAGGGCCAACAACAAAAGGCTTGAAGAAGCACATTCAAATATCACATATTTCCTGGCCACATCCTGCTCCGTCACTGATCAGACTATGAAGACACATTTCCAGTCTTGACAGACGTCATTAGAACTTCACAGAAGGCCTTGGCTTGCCTGTCGCAGTCAAACATTTTGGTACAGTTTTTAATGATGTTAAAATGGTGTAATACTAGGGGTGTAACGGTACACAAAAATTTGGGTTCGGTACGTACCTCGGTTTAGGGGTCACACTTCGGTTCATTTTCGGTACATTAAGAAAACAACAAAATATACATTTTTGGGTTATTTATTTACCAAATTTGCAAAATGTTCCACCACAAATATTTTTCTTAGTGTAATATTTGATGTGAAGTAATGGGAACCTTGGATAGGTCAATAATTCATAATAACATTGATTTTGATTCAATATTATGTTTTGAGCAATGACAGTTTGAAAAAAAAAAAACAGCTTTGTTTTATTAGTCAACATTGCAACTTTTTCTAAATTACATTTAACCTTTAAGCTAGGGGTGTCAAACTCATTTTAGATGGGGGGCCACATGGAGAAAAATCTACTCCCAAGTGGGCCGGACTGGTGAAATCACGGCACGATAACTTAAAAATAAAGACAACTTCAGTGAACAATGGGAGACCGGGCTTTCTGCTCCGCTGCTCCCAGTCTGTGGAACGCTCTCCCTGACCACCTGAGGGCACCACAGACTGTGGATGCTTTTAAAAAAGGCTTAAAACCCTTCTTTTTAAAAAAGCCTTTTTTTTTTTTATAGATATATGCATACTAGTTTTAGCTATTTGGCTGTTCTAGTTTTTATTTTTTTTTTATTATCTTTTTATTTTTTCTAATTTATTTTATTTATTTTTTTTAATACACTGTAGCACTTTGAGGTTGTTTACTCAATGTAAAGTGCTTTTTACAAATACAATCTATTATTATTATTATTATAAAAAATATATAAAAATCAAATTACAGGATGTTATTTATGTAGTTTGCTTACATCGTGTGGTATTTTTTTTTTATTTTTTTTTACATGTGTAGCATAATCTAGAAAGACACAAATAATTGCTATTGTGACATCTAGTGGACACAATTAAAACAGCAGTTTCTTTCATTCAAAAATTTCGGCTCATTTTTATACTTAGTAAACTCATCCCGCGGGCCGGATAAAACCTGTTCACGGGCCTGATCCGGCCCACGGGCCTTACGTTTGACACCCCTGCTTTAAGCTTTTTAATTTCACTTTTGTTATGTTTTTGTTTATTTGAATAGTATTTTTAGAATGTGCCGTGGGCCTTTAAAACATTAGCTGTGGGCCGCAAATGGCCTCCGGGCCACACTTTTGACACCCCTGCTATAGATAATAAAAAATTAAATGTGATAAATCTATGGATAAAAAGCAGAGCCTGGCGACGCATGCGCGTTTATCATAACTCTCTCTCTCTGTCTCTGCCCCTCCCTCACCAATGCTGCTGTTTGTTTTGTTTTTAACCCCTTCTTAACCCTGAACGTACATTGAAAATACATGCAACCCTAACTCAAAATGCCGGACATTTGAGGCATTTAAGAAACTCCGCCCTGACAGCTCCGCAAAAGAGGACATGTCCGGTGAAAAGAGGACGTATGGTCAGTCTATCCTAGCCCGTTAGCTGCTAGCATGCCGTGTGTTGTGCCTCGGTGTGCATTGTTTACACAACGTGCAGTACGCTACTTAATATTTCCGTGTGGAAACTCGTTCGGTACACCTCTGAACCGGAACCTAAAGCCCCGTACCGAAACGGTTCAATACAAATACACGTACCGTTACACCCCTATGTAATACATTATTATATATAATCAATAAAAGCCTTCATTGAGGTAGAATTATGAGGTTGTATTATCTTTGACAATCAGCATGATTTTGTTTCATTGATACGGTTTCAGAGAAGCCAGGATTTCCCTTCTAGAGTTTCTGGTTGTTCCTATTGAGTTTTTTTTTCTTGCCCTGATGTGGAATGTGGTTGTGGCTCGTGCAGCCCTTTGAGACATTTGTGATGACAGAAGTCAACTTTGATTGATTGAAATATCTCCGCCAGGTGAGAAGTGTTGTCCCTTTGAAGGCCTACTGAAAGCCACTACTACCGACCACGCAGTCTGATAGTTTATATATCAATGATGAAATCTTAACATTGCAACACATGCCAATACGGCCGGGTTAACTTATAAAGTGACATTTTAAATTTCCCGCTAAACTTCCGGTTGAAAACGTCTATGTATGATGACGTATGCGCGTGACGTCAATAGTTAAACGGAAGTATTCGGACACCATTGAATCCAATACAAAAAGCTCTGTTTTCATCTCAAAATTCCACAATATTCTAGACATCTGTGTTGGTGAATCTTTTGCAATTTGTTTAATGAACAATGAAGACTGCAAAGAAGAAAGTTGTAGGTGGGATCGGTGTATTAGCGGCTGGCTGCAGCAACACAACCAGGAGGACTTTGACTTGGATAGCAGACGCGCTATCCGACGCTAGCCGCCGACCGCACGGATGATCGGGTGAAGTCCTTCGTCCTTCCGTCGATCGCTGGAACGCAGGTGAGCACGGGTGTTGATGAGCAGATGAGGGCTGGCTGGTGTAGGTGGATAGCTAATGTTTTTAGCATAGCTCTGTGAGGTCCCGTTGCTAAGTTAGCTTCAATGGCGTCGTTAGCAACAGCATTGTTAAGCTTCGCCAGGCTGGAAAGCATTAACCGTGTAGTTACATGTCCATGGTTTAATAGTATTGTTGATTTTCTGTCTATCCTTCCAGTCAGGGGTTTATTTCTTTAGTTTCTATCTGCATTTAAGCACGATGCTATCACGTTAGCTCCGTAGCTAAAGTGTGTCACCGATGTATTGTCGCGGAGATAAAAGTCACTGTGAATGTCCATTTTGCGTTCTGGACTCTCATTTTCAAGAGGATATAGTATCCGAGGTGGTTTAAAATACAAATCCGTGATCCACAATAGAAAAAGGAGAGAGTGTGGAATCCAATGAGCCAGCTTGTACCAAAGTTACGGTCAGAGCGAAAAAAGATGCGTCCTGCACTGCACTCTAGTCCTTCACTCTCACGTTCCTCATCCACGAATCTTTCATCCTGGCTCAAATTAATGGGGTAATTGTCGCTTTCTCGGTCTCGCTGCTGGTGTAAACAATGGGGAAATGTGAGGAGCCTTTCAACCTGCGACGTCACGCTACTTCCGGTACAGGCAAGGCTTTTTTTTTTATCAGCGACCAAAAGTTGTGAACTTTATCGTCGTTGTTCTATATTAAATCCTTTCAGCAAAAATATGGCAATATCGCGAAATGATCAAGTATGACACATAGAATGGATCTGCTATCCCCGTTTAAATAAAAAAAATGTCATTTCAGTAGGCCTTTAAGGCCTGAGTTACAAAGCAGCATCCATCTTCTAAGCCAGGATGTGAGTGGTCTTCAACTTGGAGATTGTCCTCTTCTGATATTTGCCATTTCTCCTCCTCCTCCCCACTTGAAGTCCTGGCTCCATCCAAGTGGAACCTTCTCCTGTCCTTCTATATTTGATGACTTCACTGCGGTCCAGGATAATAATTACTCAGCTCGGCGTCATGTGAGCAGCCTTAGGGCCGTGTGAAGGAGAGCGTTCATAAAAAATGAAAGACATGCTTTACAGGGATGACGATGGGAGAGCTGCCGTTAAAGGGACCCCTTGTGATGTATGACTTATGTCATGAAACACTCTCCTCTTTCTACGTGGGAATACGTGGTGGGGGCATGTTGAGAAGATACATGAGCGATACAGTAGATACAACATTGACAGTAGAAACAGGCATGTACAACTTGTTTATGCTTCCCTACATGGAGCAGATCTACTGAGCGCACCGCTATGTAAGCCACACCCACTACATTTTAGAAGAAAGAAATATGTTTCCACATATTAGCCGCAGCAAGTCGCATATGTTGGGAAATGAGTTGTTTACAGAGAAATATTCTCTTAACATTTGTAAACGCTGTCTGTAACACGGCAGTAAAACGGCTGATCAAACAAAACAGAAGTCATGGTCATGGACCCACTAGCTGCGCAATCAGCTAAACACAATAACTCCACGGTGACGTCCTCCAAATATGCACGAAAACACTCCTACAGACACCACACATGGGACGCTTTAGTAAGTAAGAATTGTTTTAGTTATATTGTGCAAACCCCGTTTCCATATGAGTTGGGAAATTGTGTTAGATGTAAATATAAACGGAATACAATGATTTGCAAATCCTTTTCAAGCCATATTCAGTTGAATATGCTACAAAGACAACATATTTGATGTTCAAACTGACAAACATATTTTTTTTTGCAAATAATCATTAACTTTAGAATTTGATGGCAGCAACACGTGACAAAGAAGTTGGGAAAGGTGGCAATAAATACTGATAAAGTTGAGGAATGCTCATCAAACACTTATTTGGAACATCCCACAGGTGAACAGGCAAATTGGGAACAGGTGGGTGCCATGATTGGGTATAAAAGTAGATTCCATGAAATGCTCAGTCATTCACAAACAAGGATGGGGCGAGGGTCACCACTTTGTCAACAAATGCCTGAGCAAATTGTTGAACAGTTTAAGAACAACCTTTCTCAAGCAGCTATTGCAAGGAATTTAGGGATTTCACCATCTACGCTCCGTAATATCATCAAAGGGTTCAGAGAATCTGGAGAAATCACTGCACGTAAGCAGCTAAGCCCGTGACCTTCCATCCCTCAGGCTGTACTGCATCAACAAGCCACATCAGTGTGTAAAGGATATCACTACATGGGCTCAGGAACTCTTCAGAAACCCACTGTCAGTAACTACAGTTGGTCGCTACATCTGTAAGTGCAAGTTAAAACTCTCCTATGCAAGGCCAAAACCGTTTATCAACAACACCCAGAAATGCCGTCGGCTTTGCTGGGCCTGAGTTCATCTAAGATGGACTGATACAAAGTGGAAAAGTGTTCTGTGGTCTGACGAGTCCACATTTCAAATTGTTTTTGGAAATATTCGACATCGTTTCCTCCGGACCAAAGAGGAAAAGAACCATCCGGATTGTTATAGGCGCAAAGTGTAAAAGGCAGCATGTGTGATGGTATGGGGGTGTATTAGTGCCCAAGACATGGGTAACTTACACATCTGTGAAGGCACCATTAATGCTGAAAGGTACATACAGCTTTTGGAGCAACATATGTTGCCATCCAAGCAACGTTACCATGGACGCCCCTGCTTATTTCAGCAAGACAATGCCAAGCCACGTGTTGCATCAACGTGGCTTCATAGTAAAAGAGTGCGGGTACTAGACTGGCCTGCCTGTAGTCCAGACATTGAAAATGTGTTTGGCATTATGAAGCCTAAAATAGCACAAGGGAGACCCCCGGACTGTTGAACAACTTAAGCTGTACATCAAGCAAGAATGGGAAAGAATTCCACCTGAGAAGCTTCAAAAATGTGTCTCCTCAGTTCCCAAACCTTTACTGAGTGTTGTTAAAAGGAAAGGCCATGTAACACAGTGGTGAACATGCCCTTTCCCAACTACTTTGGCACATGTTGCAGCCATGAAATTCTAAGTTAATTATTATTTGCACAAAAAAAAAAGTTTATGAGTTTGAACATCAAATATGTTGTCTTTGTAGTGCATTCAATTGAATATGGCTTGAAAATGATTTGCAAATCATTGTATTCCGTTTATATTTACATCTAACACAATTTCCCAACTCATACGGAAACGGGGTTTGTAAGTAGACATTGCTTGGAGTGATGAATGAATGAAGAGTACTTTCGAGTACAAAATGCTATGGACAGTTTTACTTCCAGTTCAAGGCATTAAAACAGACAGTACATTTTCAACCTGCAATCAATCAATGTTTACTTATATAGCCCTGAATCACGAGTGTCTCAAAGGGCTGCACGAGCCACACCTGAAGTGAATGAAGTCGTCCAGAAGATGGCCCCAAAGCACAAACAACAACACACCTTTTCAGTGTCTCTGCTTGAGTTCAATGAAAAGTATTGAATACTAAACACTATGGCCGTTAGCCAATACAAATCCCTAAATTAACCGCATTGTTTTATAAGCGTAGGAAAAAAAGTAGCAGCGTAATTGATCCTGGCGTCCCGCCACTACAAAATAAAAGCAGTCTCACCTTAAAAGTGAGGGGTTTTTTTAGGTGAAAATAAAGTAGTATATTTTAAAAAGCCTATTTGCACACTATTGTCTCGCCATGCATCACAAATCTAGTCGTGGGGAAAAGACTTGACTGAAAGCTGATGTAATGACATAAGCAGTTAAGCAACAAAGTACATGGTCAAATAAGAACAATGATATGAAATAAGGAAACAATACAATAACAATACACAATCATTGAGGTGACAGAACCATCCCTGCTAGTCCACAATCAGTGGGAATGTCACTGGTAAACAAATGGGAAAGTTTCTGACTCCTGGTATTTGCTCAGGTCTTTTAGGAATGGTTGAAAGGACAGTGTTGTATGTGGGAGACAGGTAGTGTCGCAGACCACCTCCGGTGTTCAACCTTGACATAGATGGCTTCCCTCACTCCTCTTTCCAAACATCCATCCTCCCTGTCCACCATCTCTCCATGTTGTCCACCACACTGCATTCATTATTCATTATTGTCATGTCACTCTGCTAGTAGTGTCACACTATACCTCCATGCTAACCAGCGCTACATGCTACACTTACACCACTGTCCTTGGCTCTGATGGAAGGGTTGCTTGTTTGCATCACAACAGTTGTTTTTCCTCACTACCATAGGGTGAAATCATTCTTGCCTGGGCGCACCCTGCTGGTTTTGGAGTTAAAATAGTTGGGGTTTTGGCACTCGCTTGACTAGTCCTGACCAATCTAAGTCTAGGACTAGATGTGACCAATCTAAGTCTAAGGCTAGATGTGACCAATCTAAGTCTAAGACTAGATGTGACCAATCTAAGTCTAAGACTAGATGTGACCAATCTAAGTCTAAGACTAGATGTGACCAATCTAAGTCTAAGACTAGATGTGACCAATCTAAGTCTAAGACTAGATGTAACCAATCTAAGTCTAAGACTAGATGTGACCCATCTAAGTCTAAGACTTGATGTGACCAATCTAAGTCTAAGACTAGATGTGACCAATCTAAGTCTAAGACTAGATGTGACCAATCTAAGTCTAAGACTAGATGTGACCAATCTAAGTCTAAGACTAGATGTGACCAATCTAAGTCTAAGACTACATGTGACCAATCTAAGTCTAAGACTAGATGTGACCCATCTAAGTCTAAGACTTGATGTGACCAATCTAAGTCTTAGACTTGATGTGACCAATCTAAGTCTAAGACTAGATGTGACCAATCTAAGTCTAAGACTAGATGTGACCAATCTAAGTCTAAGACTAGATGTGACAAATCTAAGTCTAAGACTAGATGTGACCCATCTAAGTCTAAGACTTGATGTGACCAATCTAAGTCTAAGACTAGATGTGACCAATCTAAGTCTAAGACTAGATGTGACCAATCTAAGTCTAACACTAGATGTGACAAATCTAAGTCTAAGACTAGATGTGACCCATCTAAGTCTAAGACTTGATGTGACCAATCTAAGTCTAAGACTAGATGTGACCAATCTAAGTCTAAGACTAGATGTGACCCATCTAAGTCTAAGACTAGATGTGACCAATCTAAGTCTAAGACTAGATGTGACCAATCTAAGTCTAAGACTAGATGTAACCAATCTAAGTCTAAGACTAGATGTGACCAATATAAGTCTAAGACTAGATGTGACCAATCTAAGTCTAAGACTACATGTGACCAATCTAAGTCTAAGACTAGATATGACCCATCTAAGTCTAAGACTTGATGTGACCAATGTAAGTCTAAGACTAGATGTGACCAATCTATGTCTAAGACTAGATGTGACCAATCTAAGTCTAAGACTAGATGTGACCCATCTAAGTCTAAGACTAGATGTGACCAATCTAAGTCTGAGGAACGGCGTGGCCTCTACAGTGCACTACATGTACTACATGTGTGGCCTCTACAGTGCACTACATGTACTACATGTGTGGCCTCTACAGTGCACTACATGTGTGGCCTCTACAGTGCACTACATGTACTACATGTGTGGCCTCTACAGTGCACTACATGTACTACATGTGTGGCCCCTACAGTGCACTACATGTACTACATGTGTGGCCTCTACAGTGCACTACATGTACTACATGTGTGGCCCCTACAGTGCACTACATGTACTACATGTGTGGCCCCTACAGTGCACTACATGTACTACATGTGTGGCCTTTACAGTGCACTACATGTACTACTTGTGTGGCCTCTACAGTGCACTACATGTACTACTTGTGTGGCCTCTACAGTGCACTACATGTACTACATGTGTGGCCCCTACAGTGCACTACATGTACTACATGTGTGGCCTCTACAGTGCACTACATGTACTACTTGTGTGGGTGCACTCACTGAATACTTGCATTTAAAGTATGAGCATAAATCATTTGGTGTTTTCCAACAGCAAGCCCCACTGTTGAGGATGATGTCATAGTTGGCGGCTGCCAAGTGGTAAGCGTGTCTAAACAAGAATGATACAGACGCTGACACCAATGCTGATACCATGTAGCTTTTCACCTATCACACACACAATAGACAAACGTGTCGTGCTTTTTGCAACGTCTGACAGAGTACACACTCGTGTTGTCTCCATACCAATGTTTTGGTACCGGAACCAAATGTATTTCCATACTTTTCTAAATAAAGGGGACCACAAAAAAAAATGTCATTATTGTAAAAGAAAATGTTAGTGTAGATGAAACATATGTTTATTATTGTCATTTAGTCCTTCAATAAAATAGTGAACATACTAGACAACTTGTCTTTTAGTAGTAAGTAAACAAACAAAGACTCCTAATTAGTCTATGCAGTAACATATTGTGTCATTTATACACCTATTATTTTGTACACATTATGAGGGACAAACTGTAAAAAATGGATTATTAATCCACTTGTTCATTTACTGTTAATATCTGCTTATTTTCTGTTTTAACATGTTCTATCTACACTTCTGTTAAAATGTAATAATCACTTATTCTTCTCTTCTTTGATACTTGACATTAGTTTTGGATGATACCACACATTTAGGTATGGATGCGATACCAAGTAGTTACAGGATCATACATTGGTCATATTCAAAGTCCTCATGTGTCCAGGGACGTATTTACTGACTTTATAAACATAATATGAATTAATAAAAAAGAAAAAAAGATTTTGTGATGCTAAAAAATATCGATGGTAACATAGTAGTATGGACTAGATACGCTTATGTACTTGGTATCATTACAGTAGATACAGGTGTAGATCCTCCCATGGCATTTGTTTACATTGTGAGCTATTGTATCCTCCTACGGTGTGTAGTGAAGCATGTTTAGCTATTCCTCGTCCTCCAGTGATAATGCTAACTGTATGAAACTTGCTTTATTTGTCGCCATGGAGACCAGGATTAGTGATTTAGAAGTAGCTAAAACGCCGTGGATGGACGTTAGCTGCTGGCTGGCATTAAAAATATGTTTATTATTGTAATTTAGTCCTTAAATAAAATAGTGAACATACTAGACAACTTGTCTTTTAGTAGTAAGTAAACAAACAAAGACTCCTAATTAGTCTATGCAGTAACATATTGTGTCATTTATACACCTATTATTTTGTACACATTATGAGGGACAAACTGTAAAAAAAAAAGGATTATTAATCTACTTGTTCATTTACTGATAATATCTGCTTATTTTCTGTTTTAACATGTTCTATCTACACTTCTGTTAAAATGTAATAATCACTTATTCTTCTCTTCTTTGATACTTGACATTAGTTTTGGGTGATACCACACATTTAGGTATGGATGCGATACCAAGTAGTTACAGGATCATACATTGGTCATATTCAAAGTCCTCATGTGTCCAGGGACGTATTTACTGACTTTATAAACATCATATGATTTTTTTTTAAAAGGAATAAAGTATCAAGTAGTAGTATCGACTAGATACGCTCCTGTACTTGGTATCATTACAGTGGATGTCAGGTGTAGATCCACCCATGGTGTTTGTTTACATTGTGACGCCGGTGATCTACAGTGTGTAGTGAAGCATGTTTAGCTATTCCTCATTTTCCAGTGATAATGCTACTTGTAAGAAACCTACTTTATTTGCCGCCATGGAGACCAGGATTAGTGATTTAGAAGTAGCTAAAACACTGTGGATGGATGTTAGCCATGTCTTAAAGCATAGTGTTGTAGTCCATTCCCAAAAATGTACATGGCGCTACTTGTACAGTCTCTGTGAAAACCATGAGTGTCCAGAAAAGTGTCTATAAATTAAAGCTACAACTATTCCACAATCCATGTGGCTCACCCCTACTATTGTTATTTTCCTGACAAATACAGCAAACATTAGAAATGTTACAAAAAGCGGAAATCCAGTTTTTGTCCTCCTGACGTCTTCCTGATCCTGTTTTGTTTGTTATGGCTAATGCGGCGATGGAGTCCCTCCATGGGCCGCCGTCCGCAACACTCGGAACTGTGGGCTCATTAAAGGAGCGCCACCAGTTTCATGTTCCGTCATTCAATCAAAGGTGACAGAGATGGAGGCACATGAAACTTTGTGTGAATGTCTTGACAAATATGAGATGATTATATCAGTAAAGAAGGTGAGGCAGCAGCTCACACTTTCTCATACTTTCTGTAAGAAATGATGTCAGCCATCTTGAAACATTTATAATCTACGTGAAGGAGCCCAGAATTGTTTTTATTGAAATGTTGACAACATTTCCGAAACCTTACAATGTATTAAATCCATAAAGTTGTATAAAAGTGTATAAAATGGAGTAGATGAGTTATGGTGATGTAGACAAATGTCATATTTTCATCAATTTGCCAAATTTATAAATAAAATGTTGATGTTCCTCTTAGACACACGTAATAAAGGTGTTTGATGATCAATTAAACACAACATCAAACGTTATGTCACTACTGGTCCCACCTTTCCTAAAAAATAATGTTCAAAAAACAACTTCAAGCTTTGTTTACTGACATATAATATTCATGTTTTCATAACTTTTACTGCAAATATCTGATATCGGCCTCCTTGACTACTAATAATGGGTATTGGCCCTAAAAAAAAACAACAACAACATATCAGTCCATCTTTAATTGGGAGCACAACCCATACAGTATGAAGGGGATTCATACGGCCCCATTTGTCGTGGTTTACCTGACACATGAAACCTGACAAATATCTTAAAATGTGTTTTGTGGCAATTCCAACTTTGACCACAGCCTGGGTTGCTACACACCGTGGCGCTTTTCACCATTTTCAGCAGACTGCGTTGCAAAAATAATGAACCCACCCAATGTTCCCTCTAAGGTGCAATTGCGCACTGCTCAAGCGTCCTCTGCGCACGGCAAATCTATGCCACGCACAAAATCAAATAAAAAAATAAGCGCATAACAATTTTCGACACACGACCCATCACTTTACTGAGCAAAACTCTTTATTGTCGGCCATAAACACATCACCAAAACATAAGTAAAAAAAATGATATCTAGCAAAAGTGGTCATTTTCTGCAGTACAAACCAGACCAAAAGCAACTTTGTTATATCAACAGCAGCCGCTCGCTCTTTCTCACTTGCGCCAACACATGCACATATGGCACTTAGCCAGTGATGCCTTTACAGACACACAAAAAGTGGGACAACTCCAACACCACACATAAAGTGTCATTCCAGGAGGTTACGCTATGATTTATGTGTGCTTATTCTAGTGTCATTTATTAGGAATCTTCATTTATAAATATTAATCATGAAATGCTGCTAGTATATTAAATAAATACTAATAAAAATATAGGAAGTTGCAGGAATGTACACATGATCCTCTGCTTACATCTCATTGTGCAACATGTGGATGTTTTAATGGGAACTAAATGCAATGTCTGAAAGGGGTACAAATTATTTCCAAAGCAGGACCTCCACCCAGACAAACAATACAAGTACACAGTTCATGAAAAACAATATTTGTTGTTATTGTCATTGTAAGTGGGCCTAAACACTTATATTAGAAATGGAAATGACTGCTGTCATTTGATTATAATAATAAGAGAATGTTGTCTGTCTATCTGTGTTGGCCCTGCGATGAGGTGGGGACTTGTCCAGGGTGTACCCCGCCTTCCGCCCGAATGCAGCTGAGATAGGCTCCAGCGACCCCGAAAGGGACAAGCGGTATAAAATGGATGTATGGATGGAGATGTAAGTTGTTATTTAGTCAGGTTTGGGACAGGTGTGCTGCTGGTGTAGCCACAGTGTGCACGTCTGATGTTGCTCACATGGCCTCCACTCAACGCTCAGGGAGTTTTGGCCTCTGCTCACACACATGAACAATTAGAGGGAACGTTGAACCCACCCCCCCTTCCTCTTACGCGAGATCCTCCTGACTGCACTTTTAGGATAATCAGGGTGGACTTTTGGGCGCACGGAGGCCATCTGTCCTGCATCAGAGAGAGTGTGTGGATTATGTTGGAAGGGGTGAGGGAGGGAGAGAGAGAGAGAGAGAGAGAGAGAGAGAGAGAGAGAGAGAGAGAGAGAGAGAGAGAGAGAGAGAGAGAGAGAGAGAGAGAGAGAGAGAGAGGGAGAATTACACACCCTGATCCTCTCCGCTCCAGAAGCAGAGCGGCAGGCAGGCAGGCTGCAGCCCTCCTCAGTGAGAGAAGTTTTGGCCCAAGGATTCTGTCCTAGAATGAGATGACCTTCATGTCGACTCTGTTGGATACTACCCGGCCGATGCTATGGTTGCCTTTCTTACGGTAGGAAACTTTTCACTTTTTGCAAAAGCCGCCAGACGACTACAGCGAGTTGAAGTGTTGGCCAAGTGGTGAGCGTGACATTGCACACACAAAGTTGTCAATGAAGCCAGTTTGGTTTAGGAGGAGTCATGTGACGTGTGGGAAGACAACCATTCCTGGGTCTTTGTGCAGGTACAGGTCTTGGGTTTCTCCCCTGGAGCTATGTGGACGTGTTCTAGGGAGTGGACCTGCTCGTCTTTTAGGAAGAATCAATCCTAGTCCAGCCTAATATTTGGACTAATAGGATGTAAAGAGCAGTTGAGCATACACACAACATAGTCACACTTGGAAAGACTTAAAGCAGCCTTTTCCACACACTTTGTTGGAACTCCACTTTTACTCCTTCACAACCGTTTTGACGTCGGGGGCCAAAGTTTTCCGCTACAGAGGGGCCCGATAAAATATTAGCAGTGAATTAGTCATCTTACTCTTGATTTGAATCATATTCAATATTTATATCTAAGTTACTTACAGTTCAACCTTGTCACATGCTATAAAAGCATATGTTAGTCACAAAGATTATTATTAAAGGCCTACTGAAATGAATTTTTTAAATTTAAACGGGGATAGCAGATCCATTCTATGTGTCATACTTGATCATTTCGCGATATTGCCATATTTTTGCTGAAAGGATTTAGTAGAGAACATCGACGATAAAGTTGGCAACTTTTGGTCGCTGATAAAAAAAAAAAGCCTTGCCTGTAGCGGAAGTAGCGTGACGTCACAGGTTGTGGAGCTCCTCACATCTGCGCATTGTTTACAATCAGCGAGAGCAATTCGGACCGAGAAAGCGACGATTTCCCCATTAATTTGAGCGAGGATGAAAGATTTGTGGATGAGGAAAGTGAGAGTGAAGGACTAGAGGGCAGTGGAAGCGATTCAGATAGGGAAGATGCTGTGAGAGGCGGGTGGGACCTGATATTCAGCTGGGAATGACTAAAACAGTAAATAAACACAAGACATATATATACTCTATTAGCCACAACACAACCAGGCTTATATTTAATATGCCACATAACAAACACCTCCCCCCTCCCGTCCATATAACCCACCAATACAAATCAAACACCCGCACAACACACTCAATCCCACAGCCCAAAGTACCGTTCACCTCCGCAAAGTTCATACAGCACATATATTTCCCCAAAGTTACGTACGTGACATGCACATAGCGGCACGCACGTACGGGCAAGCGATCAAATGTTTGGAAGCCGCAGCTGCGTACTCACGGTAGCGCGTATCCAACTCAAAGTCCTCCTGGTAAGAGTCTCTGTTGTCCCAGTTCTCCACAGGCCAATGGTAAAGCTTGACTGTCATCGTTCGGGAATGTAAACAATGAAACACCGGCTACGACGTAGCCGCTACGTGCTTGTGTTGCTGCAGCCGGCCGCTAATACACCGCTTCCCACCTACAGCTTTCTTCTTTGCTATCTCCATTGTTCATTAAACAAATTGCAAGAGATTCACCAACACAGATGTCCAGAATACTGTGGAATTTTGCGATGAAAACAGACGACTTAATAGCTGGCCACAATGCTGTCCCAAAATGTCTGCTACAATCCGTGACGTCACGCGCAAACGTCATCATACCGAGACGTTTTCAGCAGGATATTTCACGGGAAATTTAAAATGTCACTTTACTAATCTAACCCGGCCGTATTGGCATGTGTTGCAATGTTAAGATTTCATCATTGATATATGAACTATCAGACTGCGTGGTCGGTAGTAGTGGCTTTCAGTAGGCCTTTAAGTCTTAGGTCAGGCGGATTACAAAAATAAACAAATATACTTCATAAGAAGGGACTAATGAAAAATAATTTTCCATGCAATTATGCATAATTAGATTATAAATCAATCAAAAATAATAAATAATAAGTGTGAATGAATATACAGCTTTAACACTTTAGTCATCATTGTTGTGCCAAAGAAACTTCTTTATGGTTTTAGCTGCTGGATATTGTCACTACCGCCACCAGTGGTGGAAAAGTGTATTACAACTGAGTACACAGCCAAACAACCACAACGGTTAAGAAACACTGACCTAAAATATATATTAGGGCTGTGAAGATTAAAAAGTTAGTCAACACTTTAGTATGGGGAACATTAATTAGTTGCTTATTAACATGCAAATTAGTAACATATTGGCTGTTAATTAGTCATTATTAAGTACTTATTCTGCATGGCCTTATGATACAACCAGTAAAACATTAACTAAGTCTTCCCTAACCCTAGCCCTAACCCTACCCCTAACCCTACCCTCAACCCTAACCCTATGTTAATAAGCAACTAATTAATGGTTCCTATGTTCCCCATACTAAAGTGTCACCAAAAGTTACCTCATGTGATTAATCACCACATTTATTGCATTAATGATTAGTCGTGCAATTCATTTTGAGGGTACAAGCTTGTCTACCTTAACGGACACGGTCAAAGATCAGATGGGTGCATGCGTCAGTACTAGGGATGTCCGATAATGGCTTTTTGCCGATATCCGATATTCCGATATTGTCCAACTCTTTAATTACCGATACCGATATCAACCGATACCGATATCAACCGATATATGCAGTCGTGGAATTAACACATTATTATGCCTAATTTGGACAACCATGTATGGTGAAGATAAGGTACTTTTTAAAAAAAATAATAATAATAAGATAACTAAATTAAAAACATTTTCTTGAATAAAAAAGAAAGTAAAACAATATAAAAACAGTTACATAGAAACTAGTAATTAATGAAAATGAGTAAAATTAACTGTTAAAGGTTAGTACTATTAGTGGACCAGCAGCACGCACAATCATGTGTGCTTACAGACTGTATCCCTTGCAGACTGTATTGATATATATTGATATATAATGTAGGAACCAGAATATTGATAACAGAAAGAAATGGGGGGAGGGAGGTTTTTTGGGTTGGTGCACTAATTGTAAGTGTATCTTGTGTTTTTTATGTTGATTTAATAAAAAAAACAAAAAAAAACAAAAAAAAAACGATACAGATAATTAAAAAAACGATACCGATAATTTCCGTTATTACATTTTAACGCATTTATCGGACGATAATATCGGCAGGGCGATATTATCGGACATCCCTAGTCAGTACCAAAGTGAGTGAGGAGACTGGGACACATTTCACTCCAAAATACATTCAGAAAAGAACTTCAGATAAAACTTAACAAGTTTTGTGCAAATAAACGACAAATAAAAGGATGAAAAAGGTCCTGACAATAAATGTGCATCTGTGTACAAATATTGGGTTCTTTTCTTGAGCAAATTTGAATCATGCAAGTGATGAATCGCCTGACTAATCATGATTCATACATAATGTGACTAAAAGTGAATCATTAGGAAGTCCTGGTTTATGTACAAGGTTCATGCTAACTAATGGAGTGGAAATACATGCTGGTAATATTCCTGCTCAATTCATGTACTTACAAACACAACATTGTATATGAAAGTCAACACCTCTTCCCATGTACTGCCAACAATGTGGGGACATCACAACCCATCAATGAACATTTATTTGTATGTGTGTACAGCTCTGCTAATGGCTACATTCACACCCACCTGCACAAATGTACTATGACTTTTTTTTTGTTTACTAGGGCATGCATATATAACATGCATTAGTTTGACCAATTAAAATCAACAATAATAAAAAGGAGATGCTTGGAAATAGCATAAAAATGCCCCAAAAACTTGGAAAAACGCGATTCATAGCGTTACTTTTTGGTGTAACCATCATGAGCGTTCTGTTCAGGTATATTTCTTTCATATTTTGATAAATCATCATATTCATTTACTAAATTTAAATAGGTATTGATCAATCTTTAAGCTGTGTGTATTTGATTTCAGTTTGCTTTTGACATCTTATTTAGAATTGTAGTTGAAACTTTTACAACCTTGTGTTGCACTCATGATGGCGTAACCAAACTAGATTATTTGGAATATTTATTCCCTTTTTTACATTTAGTATATTTAAATATACATTTATAAACATTGAATACATTTCAAATATCAATAAAATGCAATTGCCTTCATCTTATAGGGCAGAGCTAGGCAAATGAAGGCCTGTTAAGCTTTTCAATCTGGCCCGCCGGACATTCCCAAATCATTTTTTTAGATATTTAAGATGTAAAGTGTAGCTGCCATTATGATGTGCACTTATCTTTTCTAATGACCGTAAGTCTCTCTGCGCTTATGGATGATATACCAGTTACTATGGTAATCTAATTAGTTACTATGGTCATCTACGTCACAGCAGCTCAGACGAGGCACCAAGCAGTGTGGGCGGGAAGTGTTTCCACAGACGCGGAAGGAGATTTTCACAACAAAGTTCTACAGCTTAGTGATGTATCAGATATATCAGATTGTGGGTGGGTTTATTTTGTACCTTTCGCGTTCATATTTCACTGATTGTTGCGTTTCACTTGATTGTAAAATATGTTGATCGAAAGGGGGTGTGACGGTCATATTTTGTCAATATTCAGTGTTTTATCCTTCATAGAAAAATGTAAAATTCCATTACGTTTTTTTAAGGCGGTCTATCATAACGTTCTTAGCATTCAATCGGACATTATTGTTAGTGTTCCTAAAAATAGATATACCTGCACCCAGACACATTTTTTTCTCTAAATGTAGCCCCCCGAGTCAAAATAATTGCCAAGTCCTGTTATACCAGACCTGGGCATTCTGCGGCCCGCAGGCTGCATCCGGCCCTTTGTACGTCCCTGTCCGGCCCGCGTGAGGCCAATTATAAATGACAAAATAAATTTTAAAAAGTATCTATGTCGAGTGTGCAATACAACGGTGCTGCTTTTGTTTTGAAAATCGTTATTTGTATTACTTCCGTGTGGACGTATGCGTGTGCGTGATTGTGAGTGAATGTGAACAGCTGCAATTGCAAATTACAAAATAAAGTTAAAAAAACATCTATGTCGTGCGCGCAATACAACTGTGCTGCTTTTATTTTGAAAAGTATTATTCATGGGCGTGTGTCCGTGTGTAACCTGCGAGTGAAGTTGCACATGCAGCGACAAGTGATGCACGGTTTACACCCGAGACGCTAAAAAGAGAAAAGTTGATGAAGAATGGCGTGTTTCCAACAAGACATGGACTGCCAAGCAACGTTCCCTCTAAGGTGCGCGCCTGCGCAATTGCGCACTGCTCAAGCGTCCGCTGCGCGCAGCAAATATGCCGCACACCAAATCAAACCCATCTGAATTCTAAACAAAATAAACACATTTATTCTATGTAATTTTGCAATGCAACTCTGAGTGACAGTGACAACAAGCGGCCCTAACGGTGTTCGTCAACACCGTTCAATTGAACACCGTTCAATTATTGTAACATCTATCGAGATGCTTCGAGTACAGGAATTATATCGATCACTTTATTGAGCAAAACTGTTTATATTCGGACATAACCACACCAAAAACATGAGTAAAACAATTGTATCTCGAAAAACTAGTCATTTTCTGCCGTACAAACCAGGCCAAGACCAACTTGTTATCTGTCACCAACACGCATAGCACTAAACCACTGGTGCGTTTATGGCCACACAAAAAGTCGGACAACTCAAACACCACACAAAGTTACACTATGACTCCTCAGTCATACGTGTGCTTATTTTACTGTCATTTATTATTCATGTTAATTTATTTATATTAGTCATGGAATGCTGTTACACACACTATGTTGAAGTATTACTATTATTATTAATTATTATTATTATTATTATTTATCTTACGGTATATATAAAAAATAATATTGAGCAAAATTTAATTGAAATATTGTCCATGTGGCCCTCCAGCAGTGCTCGGGTTGCTCATGCGGCCCCCGGTAAAAATTAATTGCCCACCCCTGTGTCATAGGGTAATGTTTAGTTACACCAAGTCATGAGCGTAACACTAAGCTTCATCACTTTGACTTGTAATATCTCTAATTCTGCTGGTGTTTTATGCTTTTTTCTTTTTGGAACATGTACTATACATATAATACAATAAAGTCCGATATACAATGATGTTTCTAGCAATACTTGAATTTTGCCTTTGAAAGTAACACTCCAATGTCCATTAGTGGAGCTGTGCACAGATAGATTATTTTCCATTGCAAAAGGCGGTGAAACAGTCCAAAAGTCAAATGTAAATACAACCGAAAACAACACATGTACAAGTTCTGTGGTTTCTGGTACTACTGCATGGGGCGCTTAGCCAACTATTTGAAGACCAGACGTTGTTTTGCAATTGATATTACGGAGTTAAATGACCAAGTCTTCCGTCCCCAAGAGGACTAGAAGCATTACAATAAAAGTCAAGAGCTCCTTTATTAAAACGTTGTTTTCCTTTCATGCAGCTAAAATGTCAGATTGAGTGCAATACAAGTGTGAGAAGACAAATTCAAATTGGTGTTAGGCTTTTCATGCTGGAGAACTGACTAGCTGGGCTGCAGGTCTCCTGGTCAGTACAGTATGTTGGCCATCAGCGTACAGTAGGGGTGCAACGGTACGTGTATTTGTATTGAACCGTTTCGGTACGGGGGGTTTCGGTTCGGTTCGGAGGTGTACCGAACGAGTTTCCACACGGACATATTAAGTAGCCGCCTAAGCTAAAGTCTTAACAAGCTGCTCCGCTTCCTTCTGCCCGTCTCTGTCAGTCCTCTACACAGCACCCAGCATTGTCACACCCACACAACCATCTGATTGGTTACACACAGAGCGGTAACAGCCAATCAGCAGTGCCTATTCAGAGCGCATGTAGTCAGTGCTTAGCGTTTAGCAGGTAATCATCAGGCTGCGGACTCTCCCCAAATGATAATAAACACCTCCCAGTCAACTACTAGTAACATCACTATGAGCCCGTTGACCTTCTAGAAATATAAAAAGCAGCTCAGCTCGCTCGCAGTCCTGGCTTGAGGTGAAGGCTATTTCGCTTTTAGCGTAACGTTAGCGTACAGTATGTTGGTCACCAGCGTACAGTATGTTGGTCACCAGCGTACAGTATGTTGGTCATCAGCGTACAGTATGTTGGTCACAAACGTACAGTATGTTGGTCACAAACGTACAGTATGTTGGTCACCAGCGTACAGTATGTTGGTCACCAGCGTACAGTATGTTGGTCATCAGCGTACAGTATGTTGGTCACAAACGTACAGTATGTTGGTCACCAGCGTACAGTATGTTGGTCACCAGCGTACAGTATGTTGGTCACCAGCGTACAGTATGTTGGTCACCAGCGTACAGTATGTTGGTCATCAGCGTACAGTATGTTGGTCACCAGCGTACAGTATGTTGGTCATCAGCGTACAGTATGTTGGTCACAAACGTACAGTATGTTGGTCACAAACGTACAGTATGTTGGTCACCAGCGTACAGTATGTTGGTCACCAGCGTACAGTATGTTGGTCATCAGCGTACAGTATGTTGGTCACAAACGTACAGTATGTTGGTCAACAGCGTACAGTATGTTGGTCATCAGCGTACAGTATGTTGGTCACAAACGTACAGTATGTTGGTCACCAACGTACAGTATGTTGGTCACAAACGTACAGTATGTTGGTCACCAGCGTACAGTATGTTGGTCATCAGCGTACAGTATGTTGGTGACAAACGTACAGTATGTTGGTCACCAACGTACAGTATGTTGGTCACCAGCGTACAGTATGTTGGTCACCAGCGTACAGTATGTTGGTCATCAGCGTACAGTATGTTGGTCATCAGCGTACAGTATGTTGGTCACCAGCGTACAGTATGTTGGTCATCAGCGTACAGTATGTTGGTGACAAACGTACAGTATGTTGGTCACCAACGTACAGTATGTTGGTCACTAGCGTACAGTATGTTGGTCACCAGCGTACAGTATGTTGGTCATCAGCGTACAGTATGTTGGTCACAAACGTACAGTATGTTGGTCAACAGCGTACAGTATGTTGGTCATCAGCGTACAGTATGTTGGTCACAAACGTACAGTATGTTGGTCACCAACGTACAGTATGTTGGTCACAAACGTACAGTATGTTGGTCACCAGCGTACAGTATGTTGGTCACCAGCGTACAGTATGTTGGTCACAAACGTACAGTATGTTGGTCACCAACGTACAGTATGTTGGTCACAAACGTACAGTATGTTGGTCACCAGCGTACAGTATGTTGGTCATCAGCGTACAGTATGTTGGTCACCAGCGTACAGTATGTTGGTCATCAGCGTACAGTATGTTGGTCACAAGCGTACAGTATGTTGGTCACCAGCGTACAGTATGTTGGTCACAAGCGTACAGTATGTTGGTCACCAGCGTACAGTATGTTGGTCATCAGCGTACAGTATGTTGGTCACAAGCGTACAGTATGTTGGTCACCAGCGTACAGTATGTTGGTCATCAGCGTACAGTATGTTGGTCACCAGCGTACAGTATGTTGGTCATCAGCGTACAGTATGTTGGTCACAAACGTACAGTATGTTGGTCACCAACGTACAGTATGTTGGTCACCAGCGTACAGTATGTTGGTCACCAGCGTACAGTATGTTGGTCACCAGCGTACAGTATGTTGGTCATCAGCGTACAGTATGTTGGTCATCAGCGTACAGTATGTTGGTCACAAGCGTACAGTATGTTGGTCACCAGCGTACAGTATGTTGGTCATCAGCGTACAGTATGTTGGTCACCAGCGTACAGTATGTTGGTCATCAGCGTACAGTATGTTGGTCACAAACGTACAGTATGTTGGTCACCAACGTACAGTATGTTGGTCACCAGCGTACAGTATGTTGGTCACCAGCGTACAGTATGTTGGTCATCAGCGTACAGTATGTTGGTCACCAGCGTACAGTATGTTGGTCATCAGCGTACAGTATGTTGGTCACCAGCGTACAGTATGTTTGTCACCAGCATACAGTATGTTGGTCATCAGCGTACAGTATGTTGGTCATCAGAGTACAGTATGTTGGTCACAAACGTACAATATGTTGGTCACAAACGTACAGTATGTTGGTCACCAGCGTACAGTATGTTGGTGACAAACGTACAGTATGTTGGTCACCAGCGTACAGTATGTTGGTCACCAGCGTACAGTATGTTGGTCACCAGCGTACAGTATGTTGGTCATCAGCGTACAGTATGTTGGTCATCAGCGTACAGTATGTTGGTCACAAACGTACAGTATGTTGGTCACCAACGTACAGTATGTTGGTCATCAGCGTACAGTATGTTGGTGACAAATGTACAGTATGTTGGTCATCAGCGTACAGTATGTTGGTGACAAACGTACAGTATGTTGGTCACCAGCGTACAGTATGTTGGTCATCAGCGTACAGTATGTTGGTCATCAGCGTACAGTATGTTGGTCATCAGCGTACAGTATGTTGGTCACAAACGTACAGTATGTTGGTCATCAGCGTACAGTATGTTGGTCAACAGCGTACAGTATGTTGGTCATCAGCGTACAGTATGTTGGTCACCAGCGTACAGTATGTTGGTCATCAGCGTACAGTATGTTGGTCACCAGCGTACAGTATGTTGGTCATCAGCGTACAGTATGTTGGTCACAAACGTACAGTATGTTGGTCACCAGCGTACAGTATGCTGGTCATCAGCGTACAGTATGTTGGTCACCAGCGTACAGTATGTTTGTCACCAGCATACAGTATGTTGGTCATCAGCGTACAGTATGTTGGTCATCAGAGTACAGTATGTTGGTCACAAACGTACAATATGTTGGTCACAAACGTACAGTATGTTGGTCACCAGTGTACAGTATGTTGGTGACAAACGTACAGTATGTTGGTCACCAGCGTACAGTATGTTGGTCACCAGCGTACAGTATGTTGGTCACCAGCGTACAGTATGTTGGTCATCAGCGTACAGTATGTTGGTCATCAGCGTACAGTATGTTGGTCATCAGCGTACAGTATGTTGGTCACCAGCGTACAGTATGTTGGTCACAAACATACAGTATGTTGGTCACAAACATACAGTATGTTGGTCACCAACGTACAGTATGTTGGTCACAAACGTACAGTATGTTGGTCACCAGCGTACAGTATGTTGGTCATCAGCGTACAGTATGTTGGTGACAAACGTACAGTATGTTGGTCACCAGCGTACAGTATGTTGGTCACCAGCGTACAGTATGTTGGTCATCAGCGTACAGTATGTTGGTCACCAGCGTACAGTATGTTGGTCACCAGCGTACAGTATGTTGGTCACCAGCGTACAGTATGTATAGGTGTTGCAGTGGCGGACTGACGCAGGGTGAGGAATTAGGGCGCAGAGAGGTCTGTCTACTTTATAGAGCATTAAAAAGGCGCCGGCAGAGTTACTGTCAAGGTTGCGTGCGAGCAGGAGACAGCTGTGACTATTCACTTTAACATTCACTCTTTTATTGCAGCACAAGAATGAGACGTGTGAAGTTGAACAAGGTCATATGTGACAGATCCCCACTTGATTGTATCGATAGGATAAGACTGTCGGGTTGCTGTGGATGACCCAAATTTGGGCTTTGCATGTTAGAAGGCGAATGAAATATACATGACTTACAATCAGCGAGGAGGAAGATTGCCAGGGGAGTGACTTCATGGCGGAAGTGACTTCAAGTGTGTTAAATGATGTTTACTTTGGAAGGAGTAGAAACATCTCCGCCACACTTTCTGTTGCAAGAGCGACGGCGTACTTCACTGAAGATGGAGGTCAATAAAGATGAAGTGTGCCAGACCTCTCACACCTCTTTTACATCTGCAAAAGTCTAGGGACACCAATACCCTCTTTTCCGGACTACAGGACCGTTATATTAACTGCACCAAACTGAATTTTAGGGGAGGAAAATAATGTTTCCATATATTCGCCACAGATATATACGCTGTGAAATGAGATATTTACCACATTTTTCAGAGTATAAGTCGCTCCGGAGAATAAGTCGCACCCCCGGCCAAACTATGAAAAAAACTGCCACTTATAGTCCGAAAAATACTGTACTTTGTTTTAGCAATCAAGAATATTTCAGTTGTTTTTATCCTTCTTTGTGGGGACATTGTTGATTGTCATGTCATGTTCGGATGTACGTTGTCTTTGCTCCACAGTAAGTCTTTGCTGTCGTCCAGCATTCTGTTTTTGTTTACTTTGTAGCCAGTTCGGTTTTAGTTTCATTCTGCATAACCTTTTGTTTATTTTTGGTTTAAGCATTAAGATACGACGACAAACCCTCGTCGTCTCACACGACATGTTTCCGACATCTACAAAGCATTTGCCGTATTTTTCGGAGTATAAATCGCTCCGGAGTATAAGTCGCACCGGCCGAAAATGCATAATAAAGAAGGGAAAAAACATATATAAGTCGCACTGGAGTATAAGTCGCATTTTTGGGGGACAATTTTTTGATAAAACCCAACACTAAGAATAGACATTTGAAAGGCATTTTAAAATGTCTAAAGAATAGTGAACAACAGGCTGAATAAGTGTACGTTATATGAGGCATAAATAACCAACTGAGAAGGTGCCTGGTATGTTAACGTAACATATTATGGTAAGAGTCATTCAAATAACTATAACATATAGAACATGCTATACGTTTACCAAACAATCTGTCACTCCTAATCGCTAATTCCCATGAAATCTTATACGTCTAGTCTCTTACGTGAATCAGATAAATAATATTATTGGATGTTTTACGCTAATGTGTTAATCATTTCACACATAAGTCGCTCCTGAGTATAAGTCGCACCCCCGGCCAAACTATGAAAAAAACTGCCACTTATAGTCCGAAAAATACGGTACACATAAATATTCTCTAAATGTTTATTTACATACCTTAATTGTTACACGGCAGTAAAACGGCTGATCAAACAAAACAGAAGTCATGGTCATGGAGCCACTAGCTGCGCAAGCTAGCTCTCCAATCAGCTAAACAGACTCAATAACTCCACGGTGACGTTTTGGTGAATTTACTGAGGAATTTGTGAGACTGAAACAATACAAAAAGAATGCCATTGTAAGTTAATAATACTAACTACTAACAGCCTACTCAGTGGCCTAGTGGTTAGAGTGTCCGCCCTGAGATGGGTAGGTTGTGAGTTCAAACCCCGGCCGAGTCATACCAAAGACTATAAAAATGGGAGCCATTACCTCTCTGCTTGGCACTCAGCATCAAGGCTTGGAATTGGGGGTTAAATCACCAAAAATGATTCCCGGGCGTGGCACCGCTGCTGCCTACTGCTCCCCTCACCTCCCAGGTGGTGAACAAGGGTGATGGGTCAAATGCAGAGAATAATGTCACCACACCTAGTGTGTGTGTGTGTGTGACAATCATTGCTACATTAACTTAACTTTAACTAACACAGACACTCGTAAACATGTTAGCATATTAGCTAATGCTAGCGACGCAAATATGCATGAAAACACTCCTACAGACATCACACATGGGACACTTTAGTAAGTAACAATTGTTTTAGTTATATTGTAAAACTTACAAATATGGTTTGGAGTGATGAATAAAAAAATACCCATAAGAGTAGTAACGTTATGGACGGCTAGAAGATGGAACGCCACTTCTAGGTCCGGTTGAAAGCTCTAAATTGAAGGACAGAGCAGCACTTGCAGTGAGCCAACTGGTACAAAAGATGGCGCTATAGCCCAAACAATAAAACACCTGTTCAGTGTATTTGCTTGGTTTTTTCCAACTAGTCAAATGTTATCTGTATGGTTGTATAAGCCGCATGGTTGTAGGAAAAAAGTAGAGCCTCGTAGTCTGGAATTGACGGTACTTTATTGTGGAGCTCTCATATGACAATGTTTATGTCACTGTTGTCGTGACCAAAATGATCACAGCTGTCTTTATTAGGGCAGTATTGTGGAATGTGCTCAAATAGTATTTATACACACACGGAAATCTTTCCACCGAGTGTTTCTAAAACAACTTAAATAAACGTTCTGTGTTTCTTATTCTTTACTGATAGTATCTTAGTCCTAGTTTTTTATCTGTTGGAATGGCGAAGCGTTTATTGTTTAAATACTTAGGCATTTTAAAATGTATTTCAATGAATAGTGCGTAAACAATAATCTGTTAATATTTATTATTCCTGGCCAACGTTGTGTGGTCTTACTCTGGTCTGCGGCCCTTGATTGGTCCAGGATCACTCTTTTTAGTCATGTTGAGTTGGGCTTGGAAATACTTTCACCATGCATGTATCAATACTATAAACAGACATACTCCTCTGTGTACATTCAGAGTGAAAAGTAGAAATGATCCTTGGTTCTCTCCTGAACTGTCCAGTCCACTGAAAGAAGGGTCAGGGTGACAAAAACCAAATCCCAGGCTGGCTGGATGGTTTTCAAGCAGTTTAGAAGTCGCTGTACTTCTCTTGTCAAGAAGTCAAAGTCTTTCGCAAACCACCAGTAGCTTAAATGATCCCACGCTAGCTCATTTGTTTCTGCTTTAAGTGCTATGAGCACATTTTTGTTTGTTCAGTATTATTTATTTCTTAAATAAATCATTCTTTACCTGCAAGCTGTGTCCGAAGCCCGATCTGCATCCCTGGGAGAACGAACACCCGCAACCATGCGACCCGGTCGTCACAGTACGATGCAAGCAAAAAGTTCTCTCGCTACGTCGGAGGTAGATGAAGGTACGTGGATGGTGTTGCGAGCGATGGAGGCGGAGACTCTTCGCTATTCCCCCTTGGAGCGCCAGGACCTGTTATGGGGTCCTAACGGAAAGCTGGTCCCAATCCACTCCGTTTGGCCCGAGGACATTGCCACACCTCCGCAGTACCGGACGCGTCAGCGAAGACGGAAGTCGCCCAAGAGGTCTTCACTTTGCTACCAAGACGCGCCACTTCCTCAGACTCCTCCACCGGAACACAGCCATCAGCAGGCAGCCCAGGATTCACCTCTTCAAATGTCTGGTAATTCCATCAACCACTTTACCAAAGTTTACTCTGACTGGCCTGTCAATCACTGGGACTTCAGCCATGACGTCATTCCGTCGGCGCCCCCTGATGACACGCTCCTTGATGACGTTGACTCGTCCGTTTTTGATGACGTCAGAGACAAAGAAATTTTTTAAAATTTTGTCAATTCTTATTGTCAGCCATTTAAGAGTGACTCTAATAGAATCAAACATATTCTGGACATTTTTTTAAAATGTAGACCTAGTCAGCCCCAGAAACTGTGTGGCCTTTCCGTGGTTGCCCGCCTCGCCTGCGGCGTTCCATTCGTCGCCGCCGCCACCTAACTCGTCCCCGTTGGACTCGGGGACACGTGGCCTGGCGACCCTCCGCCAAGACCTCCTTCCACCCTCCCTTGACTTGTGAACTGCCTTGTAGTTGGGGGGGGGGTTTAGTTTGTCCAGGGGACATCTGGGATCTGTCCCTTAAGGGGGGGGGGGGGTACTGTTATGATCCGCTGCCCGGATCATATTTCTGTTTACGGGGACGGGACGGCGTGGCGAAGTTGGTAGAGTGGCTGGGCCAGCAATCGGAGGGTTGCTGGTTACTGGGGTTCAATCCCCACCTTCTATCATCCTAGTCACGTCCGTTGTGTCCTTGGGCAAGACACTTCACCCTTGCTCCTGATGGCTGCTGGTTAGCGCCTTGCATGGCAGCTCCCGCCATCAGTGTGTGAATGTGTGTGTGAATGGGTGAATGTGGAAATACTGTCAAAGCGCTTTGAGTACCTTGAAGGTAGAAAAGCGCCATACAAGTATAACCCATTTATCATTTATTTACGTTTTCTAGTCACTTGTGTTTTTCTGTTAGTCTTGATCTCTTTCTAGTTCCTGTTTAAGCACCTCTGAGTTTGGTTACCATAGTAACTAATTACGTTCACCTGCCGCTGGGGTTCCAAATCAGCCGTTCAGAAGGTCTGCATGTCACCATCCTTTCACACTTCCATATCTCATACGATTAGTTTTACAAGTGGACCCTGGTCAATCTGCAGGTTCCTGACAAACTTCATTTTAAATGAAGCCGTTGATTTTATTGCAGAACCTCTTGCGCATATCTTTTTATCTTTCTTTGTCCAGTGATGAGATTCCGAACATTTGGAAATCTCCCTGTTTTACCGTTAATGAAACAGCTGTTAATAAGTATAGACCCGTCTCTAAGTTATGCGTCTTAGCTAGAGTTCCTGTAACGTTTGTTCAAGAACTCTTAGACAGCAATAGTCTACTTTCTGAACATCAATCAGGTTTTAGATAGAGCCCTAGCACCATAACCGCTGCTTTCAAAGTTGTGAATGACATTATTGAAGCATTGGATCGCAAACAATATTGTGCGGATCTATCTATCGACCTGCCAAAAGCATTTGACACGGTCAACCAGATCATTCTGGCAGACAGGATTGGCCTATTTCAGCATAATGTCAAGTGCTTTTCTAATTACCTGCCCGATAGAAACCAATGTGTCCAGTTTGTTAGATCCTCTTCGTCCTTCTTCCCTGTTTTAAACGGTGTACCGCAGGGTTCCATATTGGGTCCGTTGTTTTTCATTTATGTAATTATTATCTGTGATAATGTGTCAGATGCTACGTTCCATTTTTACGCAGATGACGCGGTCATATATTGTTCATCTCCCGTTGTTGTGCGAACCTTTGAGCTCCTACAGTCAGCTTTTGATGTTGTTCAGTCCCTGAGAGTAGGGCTAAATGCACAACAATCTAAGGTGGTGTTATTTTCAAATGGTAAACGACTGCCATTGAGCACCCCAAAAATATCAACTGCTCATAAGGTTGAACTTGAAATGGTCACAACATCTACGTAGTTGGGAATTGTCATTGATGACAACTCGTCTTTTGAAGCTCACATTGAAAAACTTGTGGTTAAACAAAAAATTCAATTGGGATTTTTCTTTGGAGACAAGTCCAGTTTTAGTTAGGAAACGCTTGATTCGGACCACTTTTATGCCTTTGCTAGATTATGGAGACTTACTTTTTATGAATGCACCCGACACTTATTTGAAAAAACTGGATGGTGTATATCACTGCGCCTTACGTTTTATTACTGGTTGTTATAACCTTGTCCACCATTGCACTTTGTATGCAAACTGTCCATCTTTGTCAGTACGCAGATTTTTCTCCATGGTTGTGTTTTACGTATAAATCACTTCTTGGTCTGGTTCCCCGTATTTTATGTTCTTTTATGTGTAGAGACTCCAGTCGCTACAGCTTAAGGTCACAGGACATAATTATAATGTTTGTTACTTGAGCCAACACAAATCTTGGACAACAAAAGCCTTCAGATTTGCTGCTCCATGGTCTTGGAAGAACTCACAAAAGGATCTGAGGCTACCTGAGCTGATCACTTTGGGGGAATTTCAGGGCATTTTAAAGGATAGAGAAACTGTTTCTATTGGGCATTGTACTTGGTTTTACTGAAACACTTGATACTTTTTGATGTTAATAAATGCAAGTCATTTGTTTTGAATTGTGGTGTGTGACTGCTGCTGCTTCTGTTCTTGGATGTATTTCTGGGACTTTGTTTTTGCTGCCCTCTTGGAAAAGAGAGTTTAATCTCAATGAGTTTTGAAGGGTATTGATTCGGAGTAAATGGTACATAATCCTAAATAGTATCATGGAGTATCAGGCGTGTTTGCAGGCATCAATGATCAGGGCTCTCTAGTCTTCTCTATGTATGAGTTCGATATTACTGATATTTCCGATAAGAAATGTTTTGATATATGTTGGAGCTGGAGCTTTCTTTCCTACTACTTTTCCTGTTAACATCACTTTTTCTAAGCTGTCTTTTCTGATGAGATGTTCAGCTGCCTCTTTCAATGCTTGCAATCACAGATCTTCTTGTTTTCCCCAGCACCAATACCTCTTCATTACTTCTTTTACAATAATAATAATAATGGATTAGATACTCAAAGCGCTCACAGAGAAGTGGGAACCCATCATTCATTCACACCTGGTGGTGGTAAGCTACATTAGTAGCCACAGCTGCCCTGGGGTAGACTGACGGACTTTTCGGTACATGATATATGGGAAAAAAATTCTGAAAAACCCATTTCAGTATCCTCTAATTTTCTCAGTTGTTGATTATTTCAAGTGCAGCATTCCCAGCCGTGGAGTAGGACAGACCATACATAGGTCTTGAGAACTCCTGAGTTTGGTGTCAAGTCAGATGTTTCTATTTCTACTATTTTGTTGAAGCTGGCCATCCGTTTGTTTATCTCTTTTTCACATCTAGCATCAGATGTGACTGTTTACTCCCAAAAGGTGTAAAAGAAAGTGCATCTCTACCCTCCTTCAAAACCGCACTAAAAGAACACCTCCAGGCAACTGCAACCCTAGACTAACCCCCTCGCCCCCACCACATCACACCTCCCCGGATTGTAAATAATCAAATGTACATACTTGTTCAGTGTTTCCCATAATGTGCCAAGATACCTGTGGCGGTGGGGGCGTGGCTATGGGCGTGGTCACCATGACATAATCGAGTCATTTGCATAATTTACTACAATGATATGATTTTCTCTAAAAAGGCTAAAAAAATGTATACTTACTAATTAATAATAACAGTTTTGTTTTAAACGTCCATCCATCCATTTTACAATATAATTACAACACTTTATGTACATATTTATATACAGATTTGAACAATAAGTTATTCACTGAAATATATTTATTAATTGTGGTTCTTACAAAAAATATATCTTATAAAATATAAAAGCTAAAATGTCTCTTAAAGCTCTGCCCCTTTAATTAGTGCATACTAAATCATTTAACTTTAGCCCACTACTACAACCATATTATTTACCAGCAACATAAAGTGAAACAGAGGCAGAGGTGTCCTGCCACAGTCAGTAACAAATAAACAGAAAACAGTAGTGGTCAAATACAAATAAGGCAACAAGAGAAGTATCCTACACTTCTCTTTTGTAAAGTAAATCTGAACAGCCTATATGGGCATCTACATCAACTATATGATTTGCCTGAGAAGCTGGACAGGACAAAAAAATAAAAAATAAATAATTTGTGGCGGACGTAATTCTTTCGTGGCGGGCCGCCACAAATAACCGAATGTGTGGGAAACACTGCTTTTTCTCATGCTTTCTGAACTCACTATGTTCTCTGCTCGCTGTACATATCCTACCAAGTCAGACCTACACTCTTTCAATGTCCATTTCTCTGATGATGCAATTGTTGATGACTGAAGTGCTGATATCAACCAAACCTAACCCCCCCCCTCCTCCACATCACACCCCCCGGATTGTAAATAATGTAAATAATTCAATGTATATACTCTGATGATTAACTTGTGTGATGACTGTATTATGATGATAGTATACATTTGTATCATGAATTGATTAACGTGGACCCCGACTTAAACAAGTGTAAAAACTTATTGGGGTGTTACCATTTAGTGGTCAATTGTACGGAATATGTACTGTACTGTGCTATCTACTAATAAAAGTCTCAATCAATCAATCAATCAATCAATCAATGAGACGCCCAGGTGTTTAATCCTCTTGTTTTATGTCCTTGTTGTTTCTTGTTATTGTCAACACTTGCAACTTTCCTACCACTTGCCATTTTACTTCATGGGTGTCATGTTTTGTTTGGTTATGTTCTGTTGGATTTTTGGACTCTTTTAGTTCCTGTTTGATGCACTCTTGTTTGTTTTGGTTGCCATGGTGGCATGAATTTCACCTGCTGCTGGTGTTGGGACACACGCACCTGTTGTCAATAATGACATGACTATTTAACCCTGTAGTTGCCAGGTAGTCGGCCTGGCGACATCACCCCTGATACTCTAGATTACTCTGATGACTCTATTTGATACTCTGTTTCTGCTGGGTCCATGCCATAGTTCTTGTTACACTAAGTGTTTGTTTGTTTTATGTCCTTAGTCTGTTTAAGTGTTAGTTTTTGTACCCTGCGCCAAGTTCGTGTCTCCGCCTTGTGTGCGCCTTTTGTTTTTGTTTGTACTTTATTGAATAGAGATTCAATTATGTTCCTACCTTCTTCCGATGTCCGGTCCTGTCCGTTTGCACCACGGGAAAACATTCCTCACGGCGAGCTGCGAAATCCTCGCAGTAAGCTGCTTCGTAGTCCACGCCGTGACAATGGGAATGTCTGCTGGGAAAATGAGGCCAGAAAAACAACACAGTAAGACTTACTGTACAATCAATAGTGTATGTATTTGTACAAGATGGAGTACTTGTTATACGCACATCAACAGTTTCAAATATTGGACTTAAATGACCTTTTATGAGGGGGGAATAGACAAACCTTCTATATTTGTACAAACCCCGTTTCCATATGTGTTGGGAAATTGTGTTAGATGTAAATATAAACGGAATACAATGATTTACAAATCCTTTTCAACCCATATTCAATTGAATGCACTACAAAGACAACATATTTGATGTTCAAACTCATAATCTTTATTTGCAAATAATAATTAACTTAGAATTTCATGGCTGCAACACGTGCCAAAGTAGTTGGGAAAGGGCATGTTCACCACTGTGTTACATGGCCTTTCCTTTTAACAACACTCAGTAAAGGTTTGGGAACTGAGGAGACACATTTTTGAAGCTTCTCAGGTGGAATTCTTTCCCATTCTTGCTTGATGTACAGCTTAAGTTGTTCAACAGTCCGGGGGTCTCCCTTGTGCTATTTTAGGCTTCACACATTTTCAATGGGAGACAGGTGTGGACTACAGGCAGGCCAGTCTAGTACCCGCACTCTTTTACTATGAAGCCACGTTGATGTAACACGTGGCTTGGCATTGTCTTGCTGAAATAAGCAGGGGCGTCCATGGTAACGTTGCTTGGATGGCAACATATGTTGCTCCAAAAGCTGTATGTACCTTTCAGCATTAATAGTGCCTTCACAGATGTGTAAGTTACCCATGTCTTGGGCACTAATACACCCCCATACCATCACACATGCTGCCTTTTACACTTTGCGCCTAGAACAATCCGGATGGTTCTTTTCCTCTTTGGTCCGGAGGACACGACGTCCACAGTTTCCAAAAACAATTTGAAATGTGGACTCGTCAGACCACAGAACACTTTTCCACTTTGTATCAGTCCATCTTAGATGAGCTCAGGCCCAGCGAAGGCGACGGCGTTTCTGGGTGTTGTTGATAAACGGTTTTGGCCTTGCATAGGAGAGTTTTAACTTGCACTTACAGATGTAGCGACCAACTGTAGTTACTGACAGTGGGTTTCTGAAGTGTTCCTGAGCCCATGTGGTGATATCCTTTACACACTGATGTGGCTTGTTGATGCAGTACAGCCTGAGGGATGGAAGGTCACGGGCTTAGCTGCTTACGTGCAGTGATTTCTCCAGATTCTCTGAACCCTTTGATGATATTACGGAGCGTAGATGGTGAAATCCCTAAATTCCTTGCAATAGCTGCTTGAGAAAGGTTTTTCTTAAACTGTTCAACAATTTGCTCAGGCATTTGTTGACAAAGTGGTGACCCTCGCCCCATCCTTGTTTTTGAATGACTGAGCATTTCATGGAATCTACTTTTATACCCAATCATGGCACCCACCTGTTCCCAATTTGCCTGCACACCTGTGGGATGTTCCAAATAAGTGTTTGATGAGCATTCCTCAACTTTATCAGTATTTATTGCCACATTTCCCAACTTCTTTGTCACGTGTTGCTGCCATCAAATTATAAAGTTAATGATTATTTGCAATGTTTATGAGTTTGAACATCAAATATGTTGTCTTTGTAGCATATTCAACTGAATATGGGTTGAAAATGATTTGCAAATCATTGTATTCCGTTTATATTTACATCTAACAATTTCCCAACTCATATGGAAACGGGGTTTAGTGTACATGTGTCATTATTTATTGACACTATTTATCAGAGCAATGTTGGAGGCACATTAGATATAGCTAAAATATTGTAGTGGTTATCTTAGTCTGTTATTGTTAGATACTTATGTTAAGTAAACTGAAGTTATTTTAATGATTTTAATTTGGATTATATTACTTTTGCCTTCTTGTCATTTTCTGTAAAGCACTTTGAATTGCCATGTGTACAAATTGGATAAACTTGCCTCCCAGCAGGCACAAGACATTGATACAACGTTGATTATACGTACGTGTCCTTTAAAACTGACTTTGAAACAACGTTGCAAAATAGTTGCATTTGTAAATTGAGACAACTTGGATGTCTAACGTTGGATCCATGTTGTTGGTTGGGAAATGACCAAATTCCAACGTCAGAACCCGACAGTGAATAAACGTTGTGAAAAAGCACCTTGTTTCAACGTTGTGTTTAAGTTGCTCACGTCAGGACCTCATTGATCGTTGTTTCAATGTCTTGTGCCTGCTGGGCTTGGTTGGCTTTCTTCCCTTCACTGTTAGTTTTATTTTCTATATTCAGTTCAACCAGCGTCCTCTACAGTGGACCTTTGATTTTGGTCTATTTATTTTGTCATAGTTCCAGCAGCACTCTGCTGTTTTTAAGGACCTGCTGCAAACATATTTTCTGAAGTGAACTGGAGGGTCACCAGTTGAATAGTCCAAATAATGGAACAGAGGACCAGAAATAGAGCCTTGAAGAACTCAAGTTCAGCAACATCTTAGTTACATGAATCACATTACCAACATCTTAGTTACATGAATCACATTACCAACATCATTTACATGAATCACATTACCAACATCATTTGTAATCACTAAAAAGGAGAGGACTTAAAGAGGAAGTGCTAGGGGTGTAACGGTACGTGTATTTGTATTGAACCGTTTCGGTACGGGGGTTTCGGTTCGGTTCGGAGGTGTACCGAACGAGTTTCCACACGAACATATTAAGTAGCCGCCTACGCTTCCTTCTGCCTCTGTCAGTCCTCTACACAGCACCCAGCATTGTCACACCCACACAACCATCTGATTGGTTACACACAGAGCGGTAACAGCCAATCAGCAGTGTGTATTCAGAGCGCATGTAGTCAGTGCTTAGCATTTAGCAGGTAATCATCAGGCAGCGGAATCTCCCCAAATGATAATAAACACCTCCCAGTCAACTACTAGTAACATCACTATGAGCCCGTTGACCTTCTAGAAATATAGAAGGCAGCTCAGCTCGCTCGCAATCCTGGCTTGAGGTGAAGGCTAATTCGCTTTTAGCGTAACGTTAGCTCATTTTGCTGTGTGTGTGTGTGTGTGTTATGGACAGCAAAGCCCTGTCTGTCTGTTATTTCACTTGACCTTTTTCTGTGTTGATTGAACTGTGTTGAAGCAGCAAAAAAAGGACATTATGTTAAATGAAGAGTTTCTGTCTCTGATAGTTGATATAATAATGTAAGTGCATCATTAAGCCTACATGAACTCCATGGTGTTCAGGGATGAATAGTCTCTCCTATTGCTATTGTACTATTTTTCCAGCTATAGTTACATGAATCATTAGTAATGGAGCAGCCTAGTTTTGAATGGCAGGGTCCCTGCTATCACATGTTGATAACAATATAACATTTACATAATAAAAATCAACTCCAGGCTTCCCAAATGCTGTCATAAATTAAGCATGATGAGTTGACTTGAAACTGTTTCATGTTGCACTTTTTATATGTAGAAGAAAAGTTTGGTCTTTTTATTTAATCTGAGCAACAACTTGAGGCAGTTTAATGTTGATTAATGTGGGCAGAATTATTATAGTGTTCCCAATGTTAAAAGGATAAAGACATTGTTTACACATTTGGTAAATAAACAACCAAAAAATGTATATTCTGTTGTTTTCTTACTGTACCGAAAATGAACCGAACCGTGACCTCTAAACCGAGGCACGTACCGAACCAAAATTTTTGTGTACCGCTACACCCCTAGGAAGTGCACTTTTAAAAAAAAAAAAGTATGTTGCTTATAATTCCCAATCTTTATGATGACAAGAACACATACGTCTTGTTTTTAATGCATTTGAACTCGTCAATAAAATCCAATAAATAAACATCCAAAAAGTGCCACCAATACTCATTTACATGTTGTGAGCTGATTATTATCACTATAATATATAATAATATTATTATTACTCTCAGCGATATTGTTATTCTAAAGGGTGACATTAAGGACCTACACTTAGCGGCACATTGATCAGAGACAGGCAGCGTCCTCATGCCGCCATATTGACATCAGCTGGTGAGCTGCTCTCTTGCCTTGGAGCTGGTGAAAGTTCATTGTAGATGAGAAATAATGTGGACATACAGTAAATACGAGAAGTTGACAGCCAACTTTAGACCTGGAGATGACCAGAAAGGGAACGAAAAGACGCTGGTTTGCACCCACTCTCGTTTTTTAACCCTTCGCGAGGACTAAGAGTCATTCTTCATCTAAACGGGAAGATATTAACATCCTAAAAGAGAGCAGACATTGTACAGTAAGCGATTGTTTTATGAGGTTTGTTGTCTCTCATGATTAGAAGTGTTGTTGTTGAAGGGAAAATAAATGTGATGCATCTGTGAAATTAATACACCAATTAAAGCCTAACATGATCAATATATGTATATATTACTTGTTATTATGAATGTTACTAGATACTACATATATACTTACATCATGTATATTACATGTTGTTATGAATGTTACTAGATACTACATATATACTTACATCATGTATATATTACATGTTATTATGAATGTTACTACATGACATATATACTTACATCATGTATATATTACATGTTATTATGAATGTTACTACATGACATATATACTTACATCATGTATATATTAAATGTTATTATGAATGTTACTACATGACATATATACTTACATCATGTATATATGACATGTTATTATAAATGTTACTACATGACATATATACTTACATCATGTATATATTACATGTTATTATGAATGTTACTACATGACATATATACTTACATCATGTATATATTACATGTTATTATGAATGTTACTACATGACATATACTTACATCATGTATATATTACATGTTATTATGAATGTTACTACATGACATATATACTTACATCATGTATATATTACATGTTATTATGAATGTTACTACATGACATATATACTTACATCATGTATATATGACATGTTATGAATGTTACTACATGACATATATACTTACATCATGTATATATTACATGTTATGAATGTTACTACATGACATATATACTTACATCATGTATATATGACATGTTATTATGAATGTTACTACATGACATATATACTTACATCATGTATATATGACATGTTATTATGAATGTTACTACATGACATATATACTTACATCATGTATATATGACATGTTATTATGAATGTTACTACATGACATATATACTCACATCATGTATATATTACATGTCATTATGAATGTTACTACATGACATATATACTTACATCATCTATATATTACATGTTGTTATGAATGTTACTAGATACTACATATATACTTACATCATGTATATATTACATGTTGTTATGAATGTTACTAGATACTACATATATACTTACATCATGTATATATTACATGTTATTATGAATGTTACTACATGACATATATACTTACATCATGTATATATGACATGTTATTATGAATGTTACTGCACAACATATATACTTACATCATGTATATATGACATGTTATTATGAATGTTACTACATGACATATATACTTACATCATGTATATATGACATGTTATTATGAATGTTACTACATGACATATATACTTACATCATGTATATATGACATGTTATTATGAATGTTACTACATGACATATATACTTACATCATGTATATATGACATGTTATTATGAATGTTACTACATGACATATATACTTACATCATGTATATATGACATGTTATTATGAATGTTACTACATGACATATATACTTACATCATGTATATATTACATGTTATTATGAATGTTACTACATGACATATATACTTACATCATGCATATATGACATGTTATTATGAATGTTACTGCACAACATATATACTTACAACTTATGGATGTTTTTTAAAGGCTGACTTTTGCTAGCATTTATTTACTAGTTAGAATGCATAAAAAACATGAATTGTCTTCCATAAGGACAACGTTCCAGGACAAGTGCAGTTCCCCTTTAAAGAGGTGCCTTGAAGAACGCCTCAGTTATGTCAATCACACGTTTGTATGTTTGCTGGTCATGTTGAAATACTGAGAATGTGTTGACGTGGTCCAAGTTCCTCCATACAACAAGGAGCACTCTCCTGTTTTTAGGAATTTGCTGCAAAAATGTTTTGAACTGAACTCTGTGTGGTGTCATTCTTAGGCCAGATTTGAGTTGATTGACGGCCTATTTGCAAATCAACACGCCAACTGCTAAAACAAAAGTGGTGTAATAGTAAGCTACAGGTGTGGTTGTTACAGTCAGTTACTGGTGTGCTCTGGTGGCCGACCGCTTGGCAGGAAGCGTCTGCAGGATGACGATGGGAGTGGTCCACACGTATAGAATGAGACGCCTGTAGGTGACACCTGTGTCGGCTTCATGGCCACTTTGATATTTGAACTGGCAGATGTTCTAATGTCTGCGGGCTAAAACCTGCTGCCCAGTATGTCAACACACACACACACACACACACACACACACACACACACACACACACACACACACACACACACACACACACACACACACACACACACACACACACACACACACACACACACACACACACACACACACACACACACCTAATCCTTGCTTGTCCTGCCATTTGGTTTTAACTGGAACCTTTAAATAAAACTAATCCTAACTTTAATCCCCAGCCTGAAGCTAAATATCCAAACCTAAAAGGGAGTCTGAAAGTAGCGAGGGCCCACTTTTGTCTCTTGGAACGTCCTTTACGCTTGACATCACCTTTGACCTGCGCCTGCACTGTACTGTTCATGTCCACCGCTTCATTTAGTAAAGCTTAGCCAACCAATGTACTCTGCAATGGACGTTTGTATTTGCTCTATTTCTTTAGTCATTTGGATAAAACACCAACGTGCACTGCAGAGGACGCCGGGTCTAAAGTCTGCCAACTGGCTGTCAGTAAGCTGCAGACATGTTAGCACTGTAGCTCGCATACTGCGGCTATGCTAGTGTTGCCAACATAATTGGTCTTACGACAGTTTACAAGTTTATTCGGGGAGACGAGTGGTCTCTGGTAGAAGGAAGGAAGACTCCACTTCCTGAGGGTGCTGAGGAAGAACGGACTGGAGAGGCAGCTGATGGTGACCTTCTATCGCTCGGCTGTCGAGAGCCTGCTGACGTACTGCATAACAGTGTGGTACGCCAGCTGCACTGAGGTAGACAAACAGGCGATTCAGAGGGTCATAAGGTCTGCACAAAAAATCATGGGCTGCCCCCTCCCCTCCCTGAAGGATTTACACAACTCCCACTGCCTCAACAGAGCAAAAAGCATCACTAAGGACTAGGGTTGGGTATCGTTTGAATTCGAACGATTCCGATTCCGATTCTTTGTTTCGATTCCGATTCCTGACGATTCTCGGTACCGATTCTTCTTGTACCATGCCGGGATCAATGTGTTTGACAGGTAGTCCCTGGAAGGTGGTATGTATTTTGGATTGAGAGTTTTCACCATATCCCTGCAAACGTAAACAAACATGTAATGTTGCTGTTACTGTTTAGCCCAGTATCAATTAGCTTAGCTCTAAGGCCTACTGAAATGAATTTTTTTTATTTAAACGGAGATAGCAGATCTATTCTATGTGTCATACTTGATCATTTCGCGATATTGCCATATTTTTGCTGAAAGGATTTAGTATAGAACAACGACGATAGAGATTGCAACTTTTGGTATCTGATAAAAAAAAGGCTTGCCCCTACCGGAAGTAGCGTGACGTAGTCAGTTGAACATATACGCAAAGTTCCCTATTGTTTACAATGATGGCCGCATGAAGTGAGAGAGATTCGGACCGAGAAAGCGACAATTTCCCCATTAATTTGAGCGAGGATGAAAGATTTGTGGATGAGTAAAGTGCAAGTGAAGGACTAGTGGGGAGTTGAAGCTATTCAGATAGGGAAGATGCTGTGAGAGCCGGGGGTGACCTGATATTCAGCTGGGAATGACTACAACAGTAAATAAACACAAGACATATATATACTCTATTAGCCACAACACAACCAGGCTTATATTTAATATGCCACAAATTAATCCTGCATAAAAACACCTGCGTGTTTGTTACGCTAGCTCCTAGCTCCTCTGCTAGCTCCTAGCTCCATAGAACACGCCAATACAATTCAAACACCTGATCAACACACACAATCACTCAGCCCAAAAGACCGTTCACCTAACCCAAGGTTCATAAAGCTTATATATTTTTAAAAAAGTTACGTACATACGCAAAAAAAACATACGGTCAAGCGATCAAATGTTTAGAAGCCAAAGCTGCATACTCACAGTAGCACGTCTGCGTCTTTGTCATCCAAATCAAAGTAATCCTGGTAAGAGTCTGTGTTGTCCCAGTTCTCTACAGGCGTCTGTGTATCGAAGTCAAAAGTCCTCCTGGTTAGAGTCTCTGTTATCCGAGTTCTTCCATCTTGACTGCATCTTTCGGGAATGTAAACAAAGAAGCGCCGGCTGTGTACTGTTGTGGCTGACTACGTTCGAAAAATACGTCCATTTCGCACCGACAACTTTCTTCTTTGCTTGCTCGGCTTCCTTCTCCATAATGCAATGAACATGATTGCAACAGATTCACGAACACAGATGTCCAGAATACTGTGGAATTATGAAATGAAAACAGAGCTTTTTCGTATTGGCTTCAATGTGGAAGGCATACCCGTGTTCGCCGGGCTACGTCACGCGCATACGTCATCCTCAGAGGCGTTTCGAACCGGAAGTTTAGCGGCAAATTTAAAATGTCACTTTATAAGTTAACCCGGCCGTATTGGCATGTGTTATAATGTTAAGATTTCATCATTGATATATAAACTATCAGACTGCGTGGTCGCTAGTAGTGGGTTTCAGTAGGCCTTTAACTAACCTAAATGTTGGAGATTCCACCTCTGAAAAGGGATGCAGTCTTTTGACTATGTGTGCAGTGACCTTTCTGTGGCACTCTTCCGTCTGTGGCACCGACATCTTCCCCATTGCCGCTACGGTGAACGGAGTACGCTGAGCACATGGCTAGCAGGTTGTAAAATGTCTATGAAAAAATACGTGGGCTAATTTGTTAGCTGCCTCGACGTTGGCGCAAAACACATTATTTATTGCATATATATTGTTTTACTTACCGGATTTGGACTGCAATGCAGTCACCGAGGTGCCAGGCTGGGCGTCGAAGCCAGAGGAAGAGGCACAGGAGGACGGTCGGCGCAGCGCGTCGAAGACGGGACACGCATTTATTTGTACTCGGAGGTGCTTCATCATGTTCGACGTGCACCCTCCTAAGCACGAAACAGTCCTGTCGCATGTGTTACATTTCGCCGATATTTCATTTTTTTTCGTAAAATAAAGCCACACTTTCGACCGCCGACGCCCGCTATCCATGCTTGACTGACTCGCTCGGCTACATAGGCTCGGCTATGCTAACACTTCCGGCGGTGGGCGCTTCTTCGTTGGTGTTTAGCGGCTTCTTCTTCCGGTCGGCGGACTGGGTATCTAAACTAGGAATCGAAATTGAAACTTTTGAACAATTCCGGGAGAATCGGAAAGTTAGTCCCGGTTCCAATCGATACTCGAGACCCAACCCTACTAAGGACAGCACACACCCTGGCTTCCACCTGTTCCACCTGCTACCATGGGGCAGGCGCTACAGGTGCATCAGAGCCAGAACAAACAGGCTCAGAGACAGCTTCTTTCCCAGAGCTGTCACCATCCTGAACTCTAACTTATAATAAATGATTCACCCCTATACAATATCCTACCCTAATACCCTATTGTGCAATATTACCCTTCGAGTGCAATACGTCCGACACTGATTGTTATTTTTTACTCCGGTACTCTTGTCTTCTTCTGTATATTGTACAGTATTTTGTATTTCTATATATTGTACAGGATTGCTTATTATTTTTATTGGATAGTAGTCTGTTTATTTCAATTGTTAGTTTTTTCTTTAATTTATTTTTACCCCATATTTGTTCCCAATACCGCACCTTAAGTTGGAGTCCTTAATCCCGTTATATGCAAATATAATGACAATAAAGTCCATTCTATTCTATGGTAAGGGAGCTGTCATGCTTTAGGTTGCAAGAAAAGATTCCAGTGAGTTAGCGTAGAAAATTCCCATAGTGGACACCCTAGCATCCAACCAAAACATTTAATGTTGCGCTAGCAGTGTTTGAAAAATCACTTTTAAAAAGTAATTCATTATAGTTACCTGCTACTTTGCCAAAAAAGTCATTGAATAACTAATAAAATGACTCTTTAATAAATGTGATTGATTACTGGGGAGAGTAATATTGCGTTACTGAAAAAATATCTGATGTTTCATGAGAGCAGAGTGTGTGTATGTGCCTTTAAAAGGCGGTGGCTGTTGCTAAGTGACGTCAGTGCCCAGACAGAGCAGCATCAGCTCAGCTGTGTTTGTTTGCTCCGTCTTTTGACTGCATTGTGCTAGCGCTAGCTAATACAGAGACTGAATGTGCTTCGATGGCTGCAGTCTCCTTGTCCACCAGTGGGGAATTGTAGGATAGCAAGCTTGTCACTTCAGTCCATATGTTGTTCATTGTTCCCTCAAAGTAGCGGTGTGTGTATAAGTGTGTACTTACAAGTGTGTTGTTTGCCGTGTGATGTTGCCGCTTCCTATTTGACATCACCTTTTATTTTAGTGTTGCTATTTGTAAAAAGTTACTTCCTGCAGGGAACTTGCAGAGCTTCTGACACTCTCTTGTTGAAATGCAACTACGTCGAAATTAGCGTGCCACGTTACATCAAACGTCTCGCTAACGCCGTTGTAATGTCCATAAAAGTAATTAGATTACTTGTTACAAGCAAAAGTAATGAAAAGTAACACCTTTTTTACCGCTTTTATTCGGAAAACTGCTTACTAGCTAGCAATAGCTTAAAACTAGAGATGGATATACCTTTATTTTTCTAACCATACTAAACAGAAAGTGAGTGTGAAGGACATTGCTGAGAAGAAGAAGCAGATGATATTCATAGAATTAAAAAAAGAAATCATCAAAAACATGACCGAGTGTGAAGCGTATCTCACTGCCAGTCTGCGCCGTACTGAAGCAGGACGAGTCTAGAACGCCAGCCAAAGACGTTAAAATAATATCGAAACGGCAGACATTTATCCATGCAAATATGGAGAAGCTGCTGATGGTGTGTTTGATGGTGAAGTAGCTCGAAGGAGATACTGTAGAAGTCCACTCTCCAAGGTAAATGCTGTACATTACTATCAAAAAACTACTATAGTTGTTGCAATAGTTCTTATGTAGTTGTATTTTCTTTTTAAATGAAAGTTACTTGTCAAAATGGTGCAGTTTTGGGAGTGTCAAGCGCCGATTCAATTGCTTTGAAGTCATGTCAATGGGCTCTTTGAGTTTTTCAAGGTATGAACTGCGTCACAGGAAGCCTGAGCAATGTAGAAGGCGGACAATAACTGGATTTACTGCTTTGTATTGTTGCACTTTTTGTCTTTCTGGGAATCCAAGATGATTGAAGCATATTGAACTATTGTGTCCAAGACATTACACAGTCAGACCTCTACCTTGAATGATTGTGTCCAAGACATTACACAGTCAGACCTCTACCTTGAATGATTGTGTCCAAGACATTACACAATCAGACCTCTACCTTGAATGATTGTGTCCAAGACATTAGACAGTCAGACCTCTACCTTGAATGATTGTGTCCAAGACATTACACAATCAGACCTCTACCTTGAATGATTGTGTCTAAGACATTACACAGTCAGACCTCTACCTTGAATGATTGTGTCCAAGACATTACACAATCAGACCTCTACCTTGAATGATTGTGTCTAAGACATTACACAGTCAGACCTCTACCTTGAATGATTGTGTCTAAGACATTACACAGTCAGACCTCTACCTTGAATGATTGTGTCCAAGACATTACACAGTCAGACCTCTACCTTGAATGATTGTGTCCAAGACATTACACAGTCAGACCTCTACCTTGAATGATTGTGTCCAAGACATTACACAATCAGACCTATACCTTGAATGATTGTGTCCAAGACATTACACAGTCAGACCTCTACCTTGAATGATTGTGTCCAAGACATTACACAATTAGACCTCTACCTTGAATGATTGTGTCCAAGACATTAGACAGTCAGACCTCTACCTTGAATGATTGTGTCCAAGACATTACACAGTGAGACCTCTACCTTGAATGATTGTGTCCAAGACATTACACAATCAGACTTCTACCTTGAATGATTGTGTCCAAGACATTACACAGTCAGACCTCTACCTTGAATGATTGTGTCCAAGACATTACACAGTCAGACCTCTACCTTGAATGATTGTGTCCAAGACATTACACAGTCAGACCTCTACCTTGAATGATTGTGTCCAAGACATTACACAGTCAGACCTCTACCTTGAATGATTGTGTCCAAGACATTACACAGTCAGACCTCTACCTTGAATGATTGTGTCCAAGACATTACACAGTCAGACCTCTACCTTGAATGATTGTGTCCAAGACATTACACAGTGAGACCTCTACCTTGAATGATTGTGTCCAAGACATTACACAATTAGACCTCTACCTTGAATGATTGTGTCCAAGACATTAGACAGTCAGACCTCTACCTTGAATGATTGTGTCCAAGACATTAGACAGTCAGACCTCTACCTTGAATGATTGTGTCCAAGACATTACACAGTCAGACCTCTACCTTGAATGATTGTGTCCAAGACATTACACAGTCAGACCTCTACCTTGAATGATTGTGTCCAAGACATTACACAGTGAGACCTCTAACTTGTTGGTGGGATTATCAAGAAACACTGTCAAATGTATTTTAATAAGCACCGTTGGAGTACGGCTCTTCAGTTGCATAGGAAAATAAACTTGTGTCGTTTTGGCAATTGTTACATAACACCAGAGGTGGGTAGAGTAGCCAGAAATTGTACTCAAGTAAGAGTACTGTTACTTTAGAGATTTATTACTCAGGTAAAAGTAAGGAGTAGTCACCCAAATATTTACTTGAGTAAAAGTAAAAAGTATGTTGTGAAAAAACTACTCAAGTACTGAGTAACTGATGAGTAACCTGTTCGTTTAATGATGACGGCAACAAATAATGCACAAAAACATAAAAATAGCAATGAGCAAATTCAGAGCCAGGAATATCTCTTAAGCAACTAAAACAATAATATATATTAAATAATAAGACATTAACATAAAAAAAATTAGGCAAATTGAGCCACAATAACTTAACAGCACCATAGGCTCAGTAGGCAGAGATTACAAAGGAAAATAACAAGTTAGCCTTTACGCAAACCATAAACTGATAGGTGTGGGCTGCACCTGGGAACACACTGTGCACTTCTGATTGGTGTTTCTATGCGTGTGTGTGTGTGTGTGTGTGTGTGTGTGTGTGTGGGTATGTGTGTGTGTGTGTGTGTGTGTGTGTGTGTGTGTGTGTGTGTGTGTGTGTGAGTGTGTGTGTGAGTGTGTGTGTGTGTGTGTCTCCGTCTCTGTCTGTCTATGAGTCTGCAGTGCGTTAATAAATGTATTTTTTGATTGATTGATTGAGACTTTTATTAGTAGATTGCACAGTACAGTACATATTCCGTACAATTGACCACTAAATGGTAACACCCCAATAAGTTTTTAAACTTGTTTAAGTCGGGGTCCACTTAAATTGATTCATGATACAGATATGTACTATCAGATATATACTATCATCATAATACAGTCATCACACAAGATAATCACATTGAATTATTTACATTATTTACAATCAGGGGTGTGGAGGAGGGGGGGGTTTAGGTTTGGTTCTTATCATCAGTCATCAACAAATGAGAACAGAGAAATGGACATTGAAACAGTGTAGATCTGACTTGGTAGGATATGGACAGCAAGTAGTGGACATGGAGAGAGAGAGAGAGAGAGAGAGAGAGAGAGAGAGAGAGAGAGAGAGAGAGAGAGAGAGAGAGAGAGAGAGAGAGAGAGAGAGAGAGAGAGATCAGAAGGCATAAGAAAAAGTATCTGCATTTGATTGTTTACATTTGATTATTAGCAATCCGGGGAGGGTGTTAGTTTAGGGTTGTAGCTGCCTGGAGGTGAACTTTTATTGCGGTTTTGAAGGAGGATAGAGATGCCCTTTCTTTTATACCTGTTGGGAGCGCATTCCACATTGATGTGGCATAGAAAGAGAATGAGTTTAGACCTTTGTTAGTTCGGAATCTGGGTTTAACGTGGTTAGTGGAGCTCCCCCTGGTGTTGTGGTTATGGCGGTCATTTACGTTAAGGAAGTAGTTTGACATGTACTTCGGTATCAGGGAGGTGTAGTAGATTTTATAGACTAGGCTCAGTGCAAGGTGTTTTACTCTGTCCTCCACCTTGAGCCAGCCCACTTTGGAGAAGTGGGTAGGAGTGAGGTGGGATCTGGGGTGGAGGTCTAGAAGTAACCTGACTAGCTTGTTCTGGGATGTTTGGAGTTTAGATATGAGGGTTTTGGCACACACACACACACACACACACACACACACACACACACACACACACACACACACACACACACACACACACACACACACACACACACACACACACACACACACACACACACACACACACACACACACACACACACACACACATACACACATATGTGTAAAAAGAGCAACAGGGCTGGTCTTAAAAAAGACATTAACAGCCCTTTCACTGTTCCAGTTATGAGAAAGATTTCAAAAGAATAAATCAAAGTCCGGGTTGAAGCTCTGCAGAACCTTATTCTGCATGACATCACATGGTCTCATACCTTTGTGACTGTATAAATGTCTTGGACATAAATCCAGAGGTAAAGATCCTCCTCCTAAAAACAAAAGCATTCCAGTAAAGAGTGGATGTCTCTCCAGATGTGTACTTGATGCTCATGGTTTGATTCCCTGTGTTTGTAGCAGGATTTGACATGGGGTCCTTCAATCTGTACTAACTCAACATCTGCGAGGGCTTTTGGAGCGAGATGCTGAAATATTCAGTGGGAAATGCCAAACTTGTCCAGTGCATTAGCAGTGGGCATCACAAGTCACATCACTCAGCTAGTCTTTGTATTGGTAAAGAACAATAGTAGGATGAGGGGATAAACACGTGCAAATAATCCATATTTGATACGATCAATGATCCATACTCTGTCCTGTACTTTCATCCTATTTGGGCAGGGCTGTATGAGTTGACACTGATGCCCACACCAGTACTGGACATGAATTCAGAGGGTTAGTTAGGGAGGTGATGTTTTTATAATAATTTAGGAATGGGCCAAGAGGGTATTAGAGCAGGCTATTCTGCTGGTGGCCCGGGAATCACACCCCAGTACACTTCAAAACTCAGGAGGCAAACAAGAGTGCTCCTGTTGTACAGAAGAACTTTTGTGCATTAAACAAACTTGTGATTGACATCATTGAGGTGTTCCTCAAGGTACCCCTTTAAGTCCTCTCCCTTTGGGCAGTTACATTGTTATGGAACTAAGGTGTTGCTGGACTTTACTTCACATGAAGTCAGTAGTCATTCGTCCAACTTATTTAGTTATACTAGTTATGTTCCTCAAGGTTCCATCTTAGGTCCTCTCTTTTTCCTAATGTGATTTATTTAAGATTTTTGTTTACTTCACATGCAGTCAGTAGTCATTTTTGTTCAACTTATTTAGTTATACTAGTGGTGTTCCTCAAGGTTCCATCTTAGGTCCTCTCTTTTTCATAATGTGATTTATGTAAGATGTTTGTTTACTTCACATGTAGTCATTTGTTCAACTTATTTAGTTATACTAGTGGTGTTCCTCAGGGTTCTATCTTAGGTCCTCTCTTTTTTTCATAATGTGATTTATGTAAGATGTTTGTTTACTTCACATGCAGTCAGTAGTCATTTGTTCAACTTATTTAGTTATACTAGTGGTGTTCCTCAAGGTTCCATCTTAGGTCCTCTCTTTTTCCTAATGTGATTTATTTAAGATGTTTGTTTACTTCACATGCAGTCATTTGTTCAACTTATTTAGTTATACTAGTGGTGTTCCTCAAGGTTCCATCTTAGGTCCTCTCTTTTTCCTAATGTGATTTATGTAAGATGTTTGTTACTTCACATGCAGTCATTTGTTCAACTTATTTAGTTATACTAGTGGTGTTCCACAAGGTTCCATCTTAGGTCCTCTCTTTTTCATAATGTGATTTATGTAAGATGTTTGTTTACTTCACATGCAGTCATTTGTTCAACTTATTTAGTTATACTAGTGGTGTTCCACAAGGTTCCATCTTAGGTCCTCTCTTTTTCCTAATGTGATTTATGTAAGATGTTTGTTTACTTCACATGCAGTCATTTGTTCAACTTATTTAGTTATACTAGTGGTGTTCCTCAAGGTTCCATCTTAGGTCCTCTCTTTTTCATAATGTGATTTATGTAAGATGTTTGTTTACTTCACATGCAGTCAGTAGTCATTTGTTCAACTTATTTAGTTATACTAGTGGTGTTCCTCAAGGTTCCATCGTAGGTCCTCTCTTTTTCATAATGTGATTTATGTAAGATATTTGTTTACTTCACATGAAGTCAGTAGTCATTTGTTCTACTTATTTAGTTATACTAGTGGTGTTCCTCAGGGTTCCATCTTAGGTCCTCTCTTTTTTCATAATGTGATTTATGTAAGATGTTTGTTTACTTCACATGAAGTCAGTAGTCATTTGTTCAACTTATTTAGTTATACTAGTTATGTTCCTCAAGGTTCCATCTTAGGTCCTCTCTTTTTCCTAATGTGATTTATTTAAGATGTTTGTTTACTTCACATGCAGTCAGTAGTCATTTTTGTTCAACTTATTTAGTTATACTAGTGGTGTTCCTCAAGGTTCCATCTTAGGTCCTCTCTTTTTCATAATGTGATTTATGTAAGATGTTTGTTTACTTCACATGTAGTCATTTGTTCAACTTATTTAGTTATACTAGTGGTGTTCCTCAAGGTTCCATCTTAGGTCCTCTCTTTTTCATCATGTGATTTATGTAAGATGTTTGTTTACTTCACATGTATTCATTTGTTCAACTTATTTAGTTATACTAGTGGTGTTCCTCAAGGTTCCATCGTAGGTCCTCTCTTTTTCATAATGTGATTTATGTAAGATGTTTGTTTACTTCACATGTAGTCATTTGTTCAACTTATTTAGTTATACTAGTGGTGTTCCTCAAGGTTCCATTTTAGGTCCTCTCTTTTTCATCATGTGATTTATGTAAGATGTTTGTTTACTTCACATGCAGTCAGTAGTCATTTGTTCAACTTATTTAGTTATACTAGTGGTGTTCCTCAAGGTTCTATCTTAGGTCCTCTCTTTTTCATAATGTGATTTATGTAAGATGTTTGTTTACTTCACATGCAGTCATTTGTTCAACTTATTTAGTTATACTAGTGGTGTTCCTCAAGGTTCCATCTTAGGTCCTCTCTTTTTCATAATGTGATTTATGTAAGGTGTTTGTTTACTTCACATGCAGTCAGTAGTCATTTTTTTTCAACTTATTTAGTTATACTAGTGGTGTTCCTCAAGGTTCCATTTTAGGTCCTCTCTTTTTCATCATGTGATTTATGTAAGATGTTTGTTTACTTCACATGCAGTCAGTAGTCATTTGTTCAACTTATTTAGTTATACTAGTGGTGTTCCTCAAGGTTCCATCTTAGGTCCTCTCTTTTTCATAATGTGATTTATGTAAGTTGTTTGTTTACTTCACATGCAGTCATTTGTTCAACTTATTTAGTTATACTAGTGGTGTTCCTCAAGGTTCCATCTTAGGTCCTCTCTTTTTCATAATGTGATTTATGTAAGATGTTTGTTTACTTCACATGCAGTCAGTAGTCATTGGATCAACTTATTTAGTTATACTAGTGGTGTTCCTCAAGGTTCCATCTTAGGTCCTCTCTTTTGCATCTTTTGGGCTATTCAACTAATGGCCCGGGAGTTTAGTTCAAAAAACCTTAACGCAGCACATTTTTACAAACGGTCAGGCTTGTCCCTGACTGTCTGGCTATGTCTTAGTTTTCCTCTGCGTTTGTCTTTGTTTCCTGTCTTTGGTTCCTGTCAGCACTCTTATTTTGGTTATTTCCTGATTGTCTCCCTGAGTGTTTTTTCCCCTCAGCTGTGGCTGATTGGCACCGGGCCACACCTGGTGTCAATCAGCCAGCTGCTATTCAGACCTGCTTTTTCCTCCACTCTGCGCTGGATTATTGTAGCTTCTACCTGTCATTCCTACCAGTCGTGTAGATCGTTACCCGTCGTGCTACTACTTGTCCTTGTACCTGTCGTTGTAGCGGTAAGCTGTTCCTGTTAGCTATTTGTAGTTTGCTTTCTCCTAGCTCTTTTGTTTTGTGTTTTCTTGTTAGCCATTAGCTGTTTCCAGTTTTTCTGTTTGCTGGTTCCTGTTTTCAGTTTTGGCTATTCCTAGTTCCTGGTTTGTGTTTTTACCTTTATTTTATGAACATTAAATCATGTTTTCCTGGACAATGCCTGCCGCCATCTCTGCATCTTGGGGTTCGTCAACAACACACCTTGACACAAACACTACAATGCTCGTGTTGTGTGGACCAGCAGTTCTTAATCTTTTTGTCCTCAGAGCCCAACTTTTCCAATCAAATATTAACACAAAAATAATAATCTCAGTCTTGATATTATTTGAAGTCAATGATTATATCTGACAAATTTACAGTTTACAACTGTGTCAAATGATATGAAAGCATGTGTTAATCACAAACATTATCTATTCAACACAAACCTTAGTCTTAGGGCAGGCTGATTAGAAAATGAGTACTAACCAAATAAACTGCATTTGAAGGGATGGGGTCCCAGGGACCCCATCAAGTCATAAAAATGGGGTCCCACAGTAAATTAAAAAGTGTTTTGCAAACAAATGATAAATGTATGCATTATCCTGTTATATCTCACATTCTATATTGTGTTTTGAAAAAGGTTGTCATAAACGTTACTTCATTCATTAAAAAAAAATAATACAAAAAAACAAATGTTTATGCATATGTAAATGTATTCAGTTAGAAACATTCATTCACTTTCTTATTTCCTTTATTAATCTAAACTTTACCACTACTGGTAGTTTTTTCTGTATTTGTATTGAATAAGTTGTAGGTGTATTTATTTCAGTATAAAAGTGTAAAAAGTGTTTTGCTTGGGTGATGAAATGATGGTAATGGTGTGCCAGGGCATACATGTGTCATTGATTATTCTCACCTGTATGGAGATCATCAGTCCTTTAAAACTACACTTTCATGGCAAATAATGCCAACAAACTTAGAACTTGGCAAGTTACTTTCAATGTCATTTAATAGAGTGGCACTCTAGCATTTCATCTCTGGCTTGGTGATGGCCATAAGCTGTGTGTTCCCCTTTAAGAACGGCGGTATGTGGGGTGAGTGCAAGTGAGTGGGCGAGTTAGGAGAGGGAGCGCTAGCATGTTCAGGAGTGTTACTAGTATGGTGGATGTCCTTTGTGGAAAACAGCAATAAAGACTTGGAACAAATGGTCATTCCGACCAAAGAGCAGAACTGCAGGAGCCAAATGGGAGGGTGTTTCTTGGTGCCTGGTGAGGCTGGATCTTTGAAAGTCAGTGCACCTGGTCTTAAAGGTCTTCTTTTTCTTAGCCCGTTTACATGGCGTGCAAAACATCTTTCATCTTCATAACTCAGCCATTTGCTGAAAAGTGGCTCCTGAAGACACTTTTTATTGAAGCTTTGCTTCTTGGCTTTATTGCTGGCCTTGACCAAAACAATCAGTTTGCGTACCAGGCAGGCAGGTAGCAGGTTGGTGCGGAGGATGCTATCCTTTACCTGCTGCCCGAGCCCACTCACACCTGGATAAGGGAAATGGCACTGTGAGGATCCTGTCCCTGGACTTCTCGAGTGCCTTTAATACTATCCAGCCCCGCCTTCTCCAGGACAAGCTGGACAGAATGCGAGCGGACCCCTGCCTGGTTGCCTGGATTTCAAACTACCTCACCGATAGGCCACAGTACGTCAGACTGAAGGACATCACGTCTGACACTGTGATCAGCAGCACCGGAGCACCGCAGGGAACGGTGCTGGCCCCTCTTCTCTTCACCCTGTACACCGCTGACTTCTGCTACAACTGAGAGCTGTGTCACATCCAGAAGTACGCGGATGACACTGCCATCGTCGGGTGCATCAGGGACGGCAGAGAGGAGGAGTTTGGGAGCCTGGTGAGGGACTTTGCTGTCTGGTGCCACAGGAACCTTTTGCAGCTCAATCCGTCAAAGACCAAGGAGCTGGTCATTGACTTTGGGAGGTCGAGTCCAAGGTCACAAGCTATTGTGATCGAGGGGGTCCAGGTACAGACCGTGGACTCATTCAAGTACCTCGGGGTGTGGGTGGACAATAAGCTGGACTGGACTGTTAACACGGACCACCTGTACAGGAAAGGACAGACCAGGCTGTCTGCACTCCTTCAACATCTGTAAAAAAACTCTACTACCAGTCTGTGGATGTACTACCAGTCTGTGGTTGCCAGTGTTCTGTACTACATCGTAGTGTGCTGGGGGGGCAGTACATCTAAGAAGGGCAGTTCCAGACTGATGAAACTGATCAGACAGGCCGGTTCTACGATGGGAATACAAGTGGACTCACTGGTGACGGTGGCAGAGAAGAGGACTGTGGAAAAACTAGTGAGCATCCTGGATGATGCCAGTCACCGTCTGCATACCGTTGTCAGTAGCCAGAGGAGCCTGTTCAGTGCTAGACTGCTTCATCCCAAGTGCAGGACTAATAGACTCAAAAACTCCTTTGTCCCACATGCCATCAGACTGTACAACTCCTCTATGGGGGTCAGGGGGGTACTAGGATGACATTAGACTGTACAACTCCTCTATGGGGATCAGGGGGGGTACTATCAATCAATGTTTATTTATATAGCCCTAAATCACAAGTGTCTCAAAGGGCTGTACAAGCCACAACGACATCCTCGGTACAGAGCCCACATACTAGGATGACATTAGACTGTACAACTCCTCTATGGGGGTCAGGGGGGGTACTAGGATGACATTAGACTGTACAACTCCTCTATGGGGGCCAGGGGGGGTACTAGGATGACATTAGACTGTACAACTCCTCTATGGGGGTCAGGGGGGTACTAGGATGACATTAGACTGTACAACTCCTCTATGGGGGCCAGGGGGGTACTAGGATGACATTAGACTGTCATCATCATCATCGGCAGCTCAGTCTCGAGAGACCATACTGATGCGCGTCTGGAGTCTTGTCATGTTGTTTGGCATCGTCTGCTATGGCTGCGCAGTCCGATCTGTGAGTGACAGTCTTTATTGCAGTTTGTGCAAATGAATAAGGTGGCCTGGGTTTGAGGGGTTGCTGCAGTGCACTTCCTGCGTCTCCTCTTCTCTGCTGCAAGCCGATCTCTTGCCACCTCAGCTTCTGCACTGCCCTTGTGGACAGTCTGACGCCAAGCATTTCTGTCCATGGCCTGTACCTCCCAGCTGTCAGGAGAGATGTTGCATGCTTTCATGTCTCTTTTGCAGACGTCCTTGAAGCGTAGTAGGGGGCGACCAGCTCGTCTGGTGCCAATGGTCAGTTGTCCATACATGATGTCCTTAGGTAGTCTTCCATCCTCCATCCGTCGGACATGGCCGAGCCAGCGGAGACGGCGTTGACTCAGCAGGGAGTACATGCTGGGGATCTTGGCGCGCTGCAGGATGTTGGTGTATGGGATGTGGTCCTGCCAGCTGATGTTGAGGATGCGCCTGAGGCACCGCATGTGGAAGGTGTTGAGCCGACGTTCTTGCTTCATATAGGTGGTCCAGGATTCACTTCCATAGAGAAGGGTGCTGAGAACGCAGGCCTGATATACACGGATCTTGGTGTGTTCTGACAGCGCTCCGTTCTCCCACACTCTCTTGGTCAGTCTAGCCATGATGGTATTTGCCTTTCCGAGACGCCTGTCCAGTTCGATGTCCAGTGAGAGGTTGTTGCTGATTGTTGATCCCAAGTAGGTGAACTCGTCCACAGTGTCCAGTCTGATGTTATCAACTGTGATGGAGGGGGCAGTACTGATGTCTTGTGCACTGATGTTGGTCTTCTTCAGGCTTATTGTGAGCCCAAACTGCTTACAAGCATCGGCAAAGCGGTCAGCCAAACTCTGAAGGGCATCCTCTGTGTGAGTCATGAGGGCTGCATCATCAGCAAACAACATCTCCCTGATGAGAACTGTCCTGACCTTGGTCTTAGAACGCAGTCGCGCCAGGTTAAACAATCTCCCATCAGACCGGGTGTGCAGGTATACACCATCAGTGGAGGAGTCGAAGGCGTAAGACAGGAGCAGGGAAAAGAAAATCCCGAAAAGGGTTGGTGCAAGTACACAGCCCTGCTTGACACCACTGTTGATACAGAATGGTTCTGAGGATGATCCGTCATACAGGACTGTGCCCTTCATGTTGACATGGAAGGAGGTCACCATGCTGCCGAGCTTTGGGGGGCAGCCAATCTTCTCAAGGAGCTGGAATAGGCCTTCCCTGCTGACCAGATCGAAGGCCTTGGTGAGGTCTATGAACATCATGTAGAGTGGCTGGCCTTGCTCTCTACTCTTTTCCTGGAGCTGTCGAAGGGAAAAGATCATGTCAGTTGTCGACCTGCCTGCTCTGAAGCCACATTGGGATTCTGGATAGACACGATCCGCGAGTCTCTGCAGCCTGTTGAGGAGGATGCGTGCATACACTTTGCCGACAATGCTGAGAAGGGAGATCCCTCTGTAGTTGTTGCAGTCACTGCGGTCACCTTTGTTTTTATACAGTGTCACAATGGTGGCGTCACGCATGTCTTGTGGGACTGCACCTTCCTCCCAGCACATGCAGAGCAACTCATACAGAGGCTGAAGCAGGGCAGGTTTCCCGTGCTTGATGGCTTCAGGTGGGATGTTATCGCTACCTGGTGCTTTGTCGTTTGGGAGGGCATCAATGGCTTTGCTGAGCTCTTCCATAGTGGGCACTTCATCTAGCTCCTCCATGATGGGCAGATCCTTCGTACCACTAAGGGCAGCATTGGAAACTGATGTTTCACGGGAGTACAGTTCTGAGTAGTGTTCCACCCATCTGGTCATCTGTTCCTCCCGGTTAGTGATCTTCTCCCCTGACAGAGATTTCAGGGGGGCAATTCCTTTTACTGCAGGGCCAAGGGCCTTTTTGATGCCGTTGTACATGCCGCGTGTGTTTCCGGACTCGGCACAGCTCTGTATTTCCTTACACAGTTGTTGCCAATATTCATTGGCACACTGTCTAGCAACACGCTGGGTGGTGTTCCGAGCCCTTCTGAGTGCTGTGAGTGTCTGTTCATTTGGGCATTCCTTGTGTGCTAAGAAGGCTGCACGTTTAGCCTCTATTTCTGGTTTCATCCTTGGAAGGTGGGCTTTGAACCAATCCTGGCAGGGATGTTCTTTCTTGCCAAACGAGGACATGGCCGTGTTGTAAATTTTGTCCCTCATGGCATTCCACTTTCCTGTGGCGTCATGATCTGGCAGGTCCTGTAGGGCTTCATCCAGGTTGGTTACATATGCGTCCACCTTAAGGGGATCTGACATGTGTACTGTGTTGATCCGGGGGCGGCCTTTTGGTTTGGAGTGATGTAGCTTGCGTGGCTGGAGACGCACTTTGCTGCACACAAGGGCATGGTCAGTGTCACAGTTTGCACTATGGTAGCTTCTGGTGATGAGGACATTGTTTAAGGCAGAGCGCCTGGTGATGGCAAGGTCGAGTTGGTGCCAGCGTTGGGACCGCGGATGCCTCCACGACACTCTGTGTGATGGTTTACACTCGAAGAAGGTGTTTGTAATGCAGAGGTCATGGTAGGAGCACAGTTCCAGCAGCCTTTGACCATTCTCATTTACCTTCCCTGTGCCATGACGTCCAAGGCAGGAGGGCCATGACTTGTGATCTGCACCTACTCTGGCATTGAAGTCGCCAAGGAGGAATAAGGGCTCATCTTTTGGGAGGCCCTTTATCAGTTCATCAAGCTGCCCATAGAACTGGTCTTTTGTGTCTTCCGATGAGGTGAGAGTGGGAGCGTACACACTGAGGATGTTGACATGACCAGCAGCAGTGGCGAGGCGGATGGACAAAAGGCGCTCGGTGCCACCTGAGGGAGGCTCCACTGCAGCCAGGAGGGTGTTTTTGATGGCAAAGCCAACACCATGCTGGCGGGGCTCTTCGGGTTCTCTGCCCTTCCAGAAGAAGGTGTAGTTCTCCTCTCTGAGGGAGCCGCTGGAAGGGAGCCGGGTTTCTTGGAGGGCAGCTATGCTGACGTTGAGTCTGGTGAGCTCTCTGTCAATGATGGCTGTCTTTCTGGTGTCTTCCACCACTCTGAGGTCATCTGAGGTCATATGACATTAGACTGTACAACTCCTCTATGGGGGCCAGGGGGGTACTAGGATGACATTAGACTGTACAACTCCTCTATGGGGGTCAGGGGGGGTACTAGGATGACATTAGACTGTACAACTCCTCTATGGGGGTCAGGGGGGGTACTAGGATGACATTAGACTGTACAACTCCTCTATGGGGGTCAGGGGGGGTACTAGGATGACATTATACTGTACAACTCCTCTATGGGGGTCAGGGGGGGTACTAGGATGACATTAGACTGTACAACTCCTCTATGGGGGCCAGGGTGGGGGTACTAGGATGACATTAGACTGTACAACTCCTCTCTGGAGGGGATGTACTAGGATGACAGGGGATGCAAAACAATAACAGTGCAATACTTTTTCATAACATGGTCACTACTGCCTAGTTTCTCTTGTTATATTCTTATTTTACTGTTATATTTTTATTCTCATTGTTGCTTTTTATTTTTATTCTTATTGTAATATTTTTCTATTTTGTTTCCATTTATACCCCCATTATTTACTTTTGACTTTTTAAATTCGATCTCAATTCTGTACACTGCTGCTGGAATTTTAATTTTAATTTTCCTGAGGGAACTCTCCTGAAGGAATCAATAAAGTACTATCTATCTATCTATCTATCTATCTATCTATCTATCTATCTATCTATCTATCTATCTATCTATCTATAACACCCGCAAATGCAGTATTTGTGATCCACAAAACTTCGGCAAATCAAAATGTAAGAAATTGTACAGGAAAGTGCATTACTTTGAAGTGGACCAATAATTAATAACTAATCATTTGACCTGGCAAATATAAACAAAACAGAACTCCGGCGGAAAGCAATTGATTGATTGATTGATTGATTGATTGATTGAAACTTGTATTAGTAGATTGCACAGTACAGTACATATTCCGTACAATTGACCACTAAATGGTAACACCCCAATAAGTTTTTCAACTTGTTTAAGTCGGGGTCCACGTTAATCAATTCATGGTAATAAGCGATAATCGATTAGAAGAAAAAAAACAAAAAAACAAGCAAACCGGGCGAAGAAAAAAGAAGAAAAAATCCGCGTCCGGGGGATGCGCAAACTTCCGGAATTTCCTGTCCTTTCTGATTTCAATGCGTAAAAAGACACAAAAAGTGAGTTAACGCCAACACCGTTAATAATAAATATGTTTAAACTGTCAATAACATTAAAGTGCAAAATAAAATACATCTTCACCATTTTAGTCATGTTTTTGCCACTTCTCTATGACTTGCTCTAAACTTCTTTGGTTTGTCTGATGTTGTCATTACTGCCCCAAGTGGTGGAAAAGTGTATTACAACTGAGCGCCCACTGCAGCCCATACGGACCACAGCTGAACAACAGATGGTTTGGCGGCCTTCTAGGGGGCGCTGGCGGCCTAACAATGAGCCCTTACGGTTAATAAACATTGGTATAGAGGAACTTGGACCAAGTAAACACATTGGCAGATCATTGCATTGACATTTGAACCGTGCTAGCAAACATAGAACACTGGGGTCCAAACTTGTGATTATGTGTCAGTTATACAAGTCCTCTCTTTTCTGACAGTTACAATTTTAAGTAAGTAATATGTTGCTGTAGCTTGTTTACGTCAGATGGAGTCACTTATTTATACAAACTACTAGTGGTGTTCCTCAAGGTTCCATCTTAGGTCCTCTCTTTTTCATCATTTGGACTATTCAACTGGTGTTCAGTTAAAAAACGCTTGTAAAGAGACTCAAATTTTGGCAGAAGATTCTTCAAAAAACTACAGTGTGGTCATATAAATGATCTTCGACAAGTTTTTAAAAAATGTTTTTGCAGTAGGTCCCTAAAAGCTTGGGGCTTGTATTTATGTACAGAGGGCAGGAGGCACTGGTTTTAACATGTTTTTACATGATATGTATGAAAAGTGCTGTACAAATGAAGTTTGATTTGATTTAAAAACAGCAGCGTGCTCCTGTAACTAACAAAATAATGAGACCGAAATCAAATGTACATGCAGAATAAAACTTAGTAAAGGGAGAAGTTTGGCCCCTTGGTCTTTAGCTTTCTGGAAATGTGGCCCCTAAAACAATTTAGTTGATATCACTGGTGTATTGATGAAGGTTCACAGTTAAGTTTAATGCTAATGCTACAACTTCTTTAAGACTACGTTTACACTGAAGGGCCAAAGTGGCCCACATCGGATTTTGTTGAGATCAGATTGTTTTCCAGCTGACTGTTTACACTGCAAGTAAAATGTGATCTTTATCAGACTCCAATGTAAACACGCAAAGGCCCCAATGTGGCTCCAATGTGGCCCCAATGTGGCTCCAATGTGGCCTCCACATCACTTGAATGCGCAGAATGATAAAGTGAAAACACAGCAACTACTACTACTACTACTACAAAATAAAATAAAAGTGGCAACACCTTAAAAATGAGTGTGTTTTATGTGAAAGTAATATAAAGTATGAATGGATGTATATAATGTAATATATTTGTAATCTTTTTATGTTATGTTAAGTAGAGGAGACATCAGCATGGATCTACCTTAGATTTACTTGGACACTCACATGTAAACAACTACACCACAGCGTCAATTCCGGTCCTTCAACAATCGCTATTTCTTCTGAATCCAAATATAAATTCATTTATTATTCGTGCACTATTGACAAGTGATGCACCGTACATCCGGTTGTCTTAAATAAAAACTGAAAGCGGATGTTGTGATGAAATGTCCACCTTCACTGGCGACTGCACACCAGTGACGTAGCTCGCCCAAAGATGGTGAACAAGTCACATTCAGGTCACATTGTGTGTAGACTGAAGTCACATTTGAGAAGATCAGATTCCAACGGGATTGAGGACTACTTCCTGATGTGGTCTGAATCTGATGCCAAAAGATCTGGGGCCGTACTTATCAAAGGGAACGGAACAATGTTTTGTTTTGTTTTGATGACGAGCAGCTGATCAAACGGTATCGTTTAGACAGAGCGGATATTATTTTTGTCACAGATTTAATACTTTTCGATTCCTTGTTGATTTCTGCATGTGTCTGCAGTGGGCTAGTATATATAGAGCCACCCACACCAGTTTCAAATTAGTTGCCTAATTAATGAATTGGAAAGAAAATGTTATGACAGTAGCGTATGTGTGTGGCCGTGAGGTGAGTGACGTCAGTGAGTGTGTGGGCGAGAGAAGAGAGGGAGCGGTAGCGTGAGTGCCGGCGGGGACTAGTTTGTTTTGTATTATTTTGTAGTTTATTGTCAAAATATACACTCCCATTGTCCACTTAAATATTTCCAAGATATTTCTTTATTCTTAGACAAGGGATTCCCTTCCGTGATTGGTCATTTCTATGGACACAGAAATGACGTCACCTAAAATTCCGTTTACGGCACATAGTAATGTCGTAATTCAGCTCTGAGATTCAGTCCTACACTTCGCTGAAAGTGTGAGTAAGACGCTTGATAACTAACTTTTAAGTGCAGCTTTCAGCGAAGAATTTATTTACTCTTAAGTCAACTCTTAGCAGACTTCTTAGGAGTAATTCTAAGAAGCTTGATAAGTACGGCCCCAGATTTGAAGCACGTTGGAGCGTTTAGACTGGCAACAAAAACCAGATCTGTGTCACTTGAGGGCCAACAAATCAGATTTGGTGTGCAGTGGGAAGGAAATCTATCTATGGTCCAGAAATTGCCAAGTCCCAGTCAAAAGACCATGACGGCCATGTTTTTCAACCAATCTTGATCAACTTTAACAGTCCCCTACAGGTGTGCACTTTAGGTGAGGTGGAAAAACGCCTTAAGGTTACAGTGGGTGTTTTGCAGAGTGCATTTCAAGTAAATTGGACTCATGGGATCAAATTTCAGGGTTTAGAACAGTGCCACCACTTGATTTATCTGTCAGGAAAAAAAAGTGTTTTTAAGGCGTAGAAGAGTATCCTTACACAAAGTCTCTTATTTTCACTTGATTGTGTGTCATTTTGCCTCAATGATACAATTCAGCAGAAGTACTGGGGCCAGAAATACCAAAGACATGTCATCTGAGCACATACTTGGTCAAGTAGCAGCAAAGAAATGATAGCATGTGTCTTCACTTCTTCTAAAACCCTGGATTGGCCTCCATTAACCAGTCACGGCTTGATTATTCAATATCTCACTGTGGCATCACATTTGGACAATAGGAAGTGTCAGAGGCAAAAGACTGAGCATTTCATGTGGAAACTTGGACCTGATCGTCCTTCATGTGCACTCAAATGGACACACCAACTTACCAAATCATTTGATCAATTCTCAAGAGCTAAAATGGGAAACATTTGTGTCTCCCACAAAGTTCATTGTATAAAATTAACTTCTTCTGAACAAGATCCATCCATCCATCCATTTTATACCGCTTGTCCCTTTTGGGGTCGCGGGGGGTGCTGGAGCCTATCTCAGTTGCATTCGGGCGGAAGGCGGGGTACACCCTGGACAAGTCGCCACCTCATCACAGGGCCAACACATATAGACAGAACACATTCACACACCATTTAGTGTTGCCAATCAACCTATCCCCAGGTGCATGTCTTTGGAGGTGGGAGGGGCCTATCCCCAGGTGCATGTCTTTGGAGGTGGGAGGGGCCTAACCCCAGGTGCATGTCTTTGGAGGTGGGAGGAAGCCGGAGTACCCGGAGGAAACCCACGCAGTCACGGGGAGAACATGCAAACTCCACACAGAAGATCCTGAGCCGGGATTGAACTCAGGACTACTCAGGGCTTTTGTGTTGTGAGGCACATGCACTAACCCCTGTTCCACCGTGCTGCCCCTTCTGAACAAGATATACAATATAATAACTTGGGCTTACGAGTATCCCACCTTGGGGTTTTGCAGAATACAAGCAGTCTCTTGGCTTTGATTTGAGATTCGAGAGTCAAATTGGTCACAGAGCAAATTAATTACTGTCTTCTTTATTCATCATCCATCCATCCATCCATCTTCTTCCGCTTATCCGAGTTCGGGTTGCGGGGGAAACTCATTTGGGCCGCTTGTACCCGTGATCTTGTCCTTTCCGTCATGACCCAAAGCTCATGACCAAAGGTGAGGATGGGAACGTAGATCGACCGGTAAATTGAGAGCTTTGCCTTCCGGCTCAGCTCCTTCTTCACCACAACGGATAGATACAGCGTCCGCATTACTGAATACACTGCACCGATCCGCCTGTCGATCTCACGATCCACTCTTCTCTCACTCGTGAACAAGACTCCGAGGTACTTGAACTCCTCCACTTGGGGAAAGATCTCCCCAACCCGGAGATGGCACTCTACCCTTTTCCGGGCGAGAACCATGGACTCTGACTTGGAGGTGCTGATTCCCATCCCAGTCGCTTCACACTCGGCTGCGAACCGATCCAGTGAGAGCTGAAGATCCTGGCCAGATGAAGCCATCAGAACCACATCATCTGCAAAAAGCAGAGACCAAATCCTGCAGCCACCAAACCAGATCCCCTCAACGCCCTGACTGCGCCTAGAAATTCTGTCCATAAAAGTTATGAACAGAATGGGTGACAAAGGGCAGCCTTGGCGGAGTCCAACCCTCACTGGAAACGTGTCCGACTTATTGCCGGCAATGTGGACCAAGCTCTGACACTGATCATACAGGGAGCGGACCGCCACAATCAGACAGTCCGATACCCCATACTCTCTGAGCACTCCCCACAGGACTTCCCGGGGTACATGGTCGAATGCCTTTTCCAAGTCCACAAAGCACATGTAGACTGGTTGGGCAAACTCCCATGCACCCTCAAGGACCCTGACGAGAGTATAGACCTGGTCCACAGTTCCACCACCAGGACGAAAACCACACTGTTCCTCCTGAATCCGAGGTTCGACGATCCGGCGTAGCCTCCTCTCCAGTACACCTGCATAGACCTTACCGGGAAGGCTGAGGAGTGCGATTCCACGATAGTTGGAACACACCCTCCGGTTCCCCTTCTTAAAGAGAGGAACCACCACCCCGGTCTGCCAATCCTGAGGTGCCGCCCCCGATGTCCACGCCATGTTGCAGAGTCTTGTCAACCAAGACAGCCCCACAGCATCCAGATACTTAAGCCTTATTCCTCATTCCAGGAGAAATGAGTTTGGTGTTTTGTTCTATGGTTGGATTCTTAATCAAAATGGCTCCCCAATCTATACACAAGCTCTTAAGGGGGTCATATAATGATTTTATGATCTACATGTAAAGACTTCCTTGTGGTCTCCATAACACGTCATGGTGGTTCTTTGGTCCAAATGTTGCCTAGATGATGTTTTACACACCATCTTCTCACCTGGTCTTCAGGATGAGCTGTATTGTGGGCGGGTCTTTACTACTTCCACTGTGTCTTCTTCCCGTCGTCTCTGTTGTAGTTTTCAGCGATTTAAGTTAGAACTTCAGTCTAAGTACCAGAAATGGCAACAGCGGAGGATGCATGTGCATGTAGGAGCCAGTCTGCCCCACAACAAGAGGACAGAGAAAAAGAAGTAGTTTCTTGACTACAGAGTTTCTGGATGACAATGGCGGAGGGCGCACTTTGGGTACATTTATAGCATATACGGAACGTCACATGTTTGGAAAAGTCCAAACATTTTTCAAATTTGGTGATTATTACCGCAATGCCGTCGTGCTTTTATTCCAAATGTATGGGACTTATGCAGATCCTAAATACACAACAAAATATTCAGTGTGACTAAATCAAGTCCATACGGTCAAATATAACAATCTACAAAAATGCACTCAGTACTAAACAAGAAGTGTTTACAAACAAGTCTTTACAACTTTTTCATGAATGGTTTTTGCCATAAAACTGGAGATGCCTTGATACTTTGGGATTGTCCTGGGTCTTTGGTTACGGTTCCTGTTCGGATTTTCAAGTGACTATTGACCAATAAGACACATATGAGAGAGAAAGACAGCGTTTAGCCTAACAAGTCTATTCTCGTGTTGGTGATTCCATTAGCTTGCCGCTGGATTAACTTCCCCTGATCTCTGAGGGTGATTTGGTTTATAGAACTGAATCACTCGCTGTACTCTCTCCACTTGCCTGCTGTCACTCAAAGTCTTATTGAGCTCTGCAAAGTGATGCTGCCACTTCAAAGCTGCGTCAATGAGGAATACCATGAGCAGAAACTTGATGCTATAGAAATGTGGGAAATTGCTCAACAAGATGGCATTTTGTTACGTTCTCGTGAACGTTTTCAGATGTCGGGCTCAATGAAAACCATATTTTCATAAAAAGAGCAGCCAGAGAATGGTTTGGACTTGGAACATTCCACTCACATGGAGAAGGTGGACTCCATCACTAATCACACATTAGCAAAAACGTACAGTCAATCAGTTAATAGGGTAGATACAAACATACTAATCATCTAGTTAATAGGGTAGATACAAACATACTAATCATCTAGTTAATAGGGTAGATACAAACATACTAATCATCTAGTTAATAGGGTAGATACAAACATACTAATCATCTAGTTAATAGGGTAGATACAAACATACTAATACTCTAGTTAATAGGGTAGATACAAACATACTAATCATCTAGTTAATAGGGTAGATACAAACATACTAATCATCTAGTTAATAGGGTAGATACAAACATACTAATCATCTAGTTAATAGGTTAGATACAAACATACTAATCATCTAGTTAATAGGGTAGATACAAACAAACTAATAATCTAGTTTAAAAGGTAGATACAAACATACTAATCATCTAGTTAATAGGGTAGATACAAACAAACTAATAATATAGTTAATAGGGTAGATACAAACATACTAATCATCTAGTTAATAGGGTAGATACAAACATACTAATCATCTAGTTAATAGGGTAGATACAAACATACTAATCATCTAGTTAATATGTTAGACACAAACATACTAATCATCTAGTTAATAGGGTGGATACAAACATACAAATCATCTAGTTAATAGGGTAGATACAAACATACTAATCATCTAGTTAATAGGGTAGATACAAACATACTAATCATCTAGTTAATAGGGTAGATACAAACATACTAATCATCTAGTTAATAGGGTAGATACAAACATACTAATAATTTAGTTAATAGGGTAGATACAAACAAACTAATAATTTAGTTAATAGGGTAGATACAAACAAACTAATAATCTAGTTAATAGGGTAGATACAAACAAACTAATAATTTAGTTAATAGGGTAGATACAAACATACTAATCATCTAGTTAATAGGGTACATACAAACATACTAATCATCTAGTTAATAGGGTAGATACAAACAAACTAATAATCTAGTTAATAGGGTAGATACAAACATACTAATCATCTAGTTAATAGGGTGGATACAAACATACTAATCATCTAGTTAATAGGGTAGATACAAACATAGTAATCATCTAGTTAATAGGGTAGATACAAACATACTAATACTCTAGTTAATAGGGTAGATACAAACACACTAATCATCTAGTTAATAGGTTAGATACAAACATACTAATCATCTAGTTAATAGGGTAGATACAAACATACTAATCATCTAGTTAATAGGTTAGATACAAACATACTAATCATCTAGTTAATAGGGTGGATACAAACAAACTAATAATCTAGTTTAAAGGGTAGATACAAACATACTAATACTCAAGTTAATAGGGTAGATACAAACATACTAATCATCTAGTTAATAGGGTAGATACAAACAAACTAATAATCTAGTTAATAGGGTAGATACAAACATACTAATCATCTAGTTAATAGGGTAGATACAAACATACTAATCATCTAGTTAATAGGTTAGACACAAACATACTAATCATCTAGTTAATAGGGTGGATACAAACATACAAATGATCTAGTTAATAGGGTAGATACAAACATACTAATCATCTAGTTAATAGGGTAGATACAAACATACTAATCATCTAGTTAATAGGGTAGATACAAACATACTAATCATCTAGCTAATAGGGTAGATACAAACATACTAATAATTTAGTTAATAGGGTAGATACAAACAAACTAATAATTTAGTTAATAGGGTAGATACAAACAAACTAATAATCTAGTTAATAGGGTAGATACAAACATACTAATCAATTTGTTAATAGGGTAGATACAAACATACTAATCATCTAGTTAATAGGGTAGATACAAACATACTAATCATCTAGTTAATAGGGTAGATACAAACATACTAATCATCTAGTTAATAGGGTAGATACAAACATACTAATCATCTAGTTAATAGGGTAGATACAAACATACTAATCATCTAGTTAATAGGGTAGATACAAACATAGTAATCATCTAGTTAATAAGTTAGATACAAACATACTAATCATCTAGTTAATAGGGTGGATACAAACTAACTAATAATCTAGTTAATAGGGTAGATACAAACATACTAATCATCTAGTTAATAGGGTAGATACAAACATACTAATCATCTAGTTAATAGGGTAGATACAAACATACTAATCATCTAGTTAATAGGGTAGATACAAACATACTAATCATCTAGTTAATAGGGTAGATACAAACATACTAATCATCTAGTTAATAGGGTAGATACAAACATACTAATCATCTAGTTAATAGGGTAGATACAAACAAACTAATCATCTAGTTAATAGGGTGGATACAAACATACTAATTATCTAGTTTAAAGGGTAGATACAAACATACTAATCATCTAGTTAATAGGGTAGATACAAACATACTAATCATCTAGTTTAAAGGGTAGATACAAACATACTAATCATCTAGTTAATAGGGTAGATACAAACAAACTAATAATCTAGTTAATAGGGTAGATACAAACATACTAATCATCTAGTTAATAGGGTAGATACAAACATACTAATCATCTAGTTAATAGGGTAGATACAAACAAACTAATAATCTAGTTAATAGGGTAGATACAAACATACTAATCATCTAGTTAATAGGGTAGATACAAACATACTAATCATCTAGTTAATAGGGTAGATACAAACATACTAATCATCTAGTTAATAGGGTAGATACAAACATACTAATAATCTAGTTAATAGGGTAGATACAAACATACTAATCATCTAGTTAATAGGGTAGATACAAACATACTAATCATCTAGTTAATAGTGTCGATACAAACATATTAATCATCTAGTTAATAGGGTAGATACAAACAAACTAATAATCTAGTTAATAGGGTAGATACAAACATACTAATAATCTAGTTAAGAGGGTAGATACAAACATACTAATCATCTAGTTAATAGGGTAGATACAAACATACTAATCATCTAGTTAATAGGGTAGATACAAACATACTAATCATCTATTTTAAAGGGTAGATACAAACATACTAATACTCTAGTTAATAGGGTAGATACAAACATACTAATCATCTAGTTAATAGGGTAGATACAAACATACTAATCATCTAGTTAATAGGGTAGATACAAACATACTAATCATCTAGTTAATAGGGTGGATACAAACTAACTAATAATCTAGTTAATAGGGTAGATACAAACATACTAATCATCTAGTTAATAGGGTAGATACAAACATACTAATCATCTAGTTTAAAGGGCAGATACAAACATACTAATCATCTAGTTAATAGGGTAGATACAAACAAACTAATCATCTAGTTAATAGGGTAGATACAAACATACTAATCATCTAGCTAATAGGGTAGATACAAACATACTAATAATTTAGTTAATAGGGTAGATACAAACATACTAATCATCTAGTTAATAGGGTAGATACAAACATACTAATCATCTAGTTAATGGGGTAGATACAAACATACTAATCATCTAGTTAATAGGGTAGATACAAACATACTAATCATCTAGTTAATAGGGTAGATACAAACATACTAATCATCTAGTTAATAGGGTGGATACAAACATACTAATCATCTAGTTAATAGGGTAGATACAAACATACTAATCATCCCGTTAATAGGGTAGATACAAACATACTAATCATCTAGTTAATAGGTTAGATACAAACATACTAATCATCTAGTTAATAGGTCGGATACAAACATAATAATAATTTAGTTAATAGGGTAGATACAAACATACTAATAATTTAGTTAATAGGGTAGATACAAACATACTAATCATCTAGTTAATAGGTTAGATACAAACATACTAATCATCTAGTTAATAGGTTGGATACAAACATACTAATAATTTAGTTAATAGGGTAGATACAAACATACTAATAATTTAGTTAATAGGGTAGATACAAACATACTAATCATCTAGTTAATAGGTTGGATACAAACATACTAATAATTTAGTTAATAGGGTAGATACAAACATACTAATCATCTAGTTAATAGGTTGGATACAAACATACTAATAATTTAGTTAATAGGGTAGATACAAACATACTAATAATTTAGTTAATAGGGTAGATACAAAAATACTAATAATTTAGTTAATAGGGTAGATACAAACATACTAATAATTTAGTTAATAGGGTAGATACAAAAATACTAATAATTTAGTTAATGGGGTAGATACAAACATACTAATCATCTAGTTAATAGGTTAGATACAAACATACTAATCATCTAGTTAATAGGTTGGATACAAACATACTAATAATTTAGTTAATAGGGTAGATACAAACATACTAATCATCTCGTTACTAGGGTAGATACAAACTAATCATCTAGTTAATAGGGTAGATACAAACATACTAATCATCTAGTTAATAGGGTAGATACAAACATACTAATCATCTAGTTAATAGGGTAGATACAAACATACTAATAATCTAGTTAATAGGGTAGATACAAACATACTAATCATCTAGTTAATAGGGTAGATACAAACATACTAATCATATAGTTAATAGGGTAGACACAAACTAATCATCTAGTTAATAGGGTAGATACAAACAAACTAATCATCTAGTTAATAGGGTAGATACAAACTAATCATCTAGTTAATAGGGTAGATACAAACAAACTAATCATCTAATTAATAGGGTGGATACAAACATACTAATCATCTAGTTAATAGGGTAGATACAAACATACTAATCATCTAACTAATAGGGTAGATACAAACATACTAATAATTTAGTTAATAGGGTGGATACAAACATACTAATCATCTAGTTAATAGGGTAGATACAAACATACTAATCATCTAGTTTAAAGGGTAGATACAAACATACTAATCATCTAGTTAATAGGGTAGATACAAACATAGTAATCATGTAGTTAATAGGGTAGATACAAACAAACTAATCATCTAGTTAATAGGGTAGATTCAAACAAACTAATAATCTAGTTAATAGGGTAGATACAAACTAATCATCTAGTTAATAGGGTAGATACAAACAAACTAATCATCTAGGTAATAGGGTAGATAAAAACATACTAATCATCTAGTTTACAGGGTAGATACAAACAAACTAATCATCTAGGTAATAGGGTAGATACAAACATACAGATCATCTAGTTAATAGGGTAGATACAAACATACTAATTATCTAGTTAATAGGTTAGATACAAACATACTAATCATCTAGTTAATAGGTTGGATACAAACATACTAATAATTTAGTTTATAGGGTAGATACAAACAAACTAATAATCTAGTTAATAGGGTAGATACAAACATACTAATCATCTAGTTGATAGGGTAGATACAAACATACTAATCATCTAGTTAATAGGGTAGATACAAACATACTAATCATCTAGTTAATAGGGTAGATACAAACATACTAATCATCTAGTTAATAGGGTAGATACAAACATAATAATCATCTAGCTAATAGGGTAGATACAAACATACTAATAATTTAGTTAATAGGGTAGATACAAACAAACTAATAATTTAGTTAATAGGGTAGATACAAACATACTAATCATCTAGTTAATAGGGTACATGCAAACATACTAATCATCTAGTTAATAGGGTAGATACAAACAAACTAATAATTTAGTTAATAGGGTAGATACAAACATACTAATCATCTAGTTAATAGGGTGGATACAAACATACTAATCATCTAGTTAATAGGGTAGATACAAACATAGTAATCATCTAGTTAATAGGGTAGATACAAACATACTAATACTCTAGTTAATAGGGTAGATACAAACATACTAATCATCTAGTTAATAGGTTAGATACAAACATACTAATCATCTAGTTAATAGGGTAGATACAAACATACTAATCATCTAGTTAATAGGTTAGATACAAACATACAAATCATCTAGTTAATAGGGTAGATACAAACAAACTAATAATCTAGTTTAAAAGGTAGATACAAACATACTAATCATCTAGTTAATAGGGTAGATACAAACAAACTAATAATATAGTTAATAGGGTAGATACAAACATACTAATCATCTAGTTAATAGGGTAGATACAAACATACTAATCATCTAGTTAATAGGGTAGATACAAACATACTAATCATCTAGTTAATATGTTAGACACAAACATACTAATCATCTAGTTAATAGGGTGGATACAAACATACAAATCATCTAGTTAATAGGGTAGATACAAACATACTAATCATCTAGTTAATAGGGTAGATACAAACATACTAATCATCTAGTTAATAGGGTAGATACAAACATACTAATCATCTAGTTAATAGGGTAGATACAAACATACTAATCATCTAGCTAATAGGGTAGATACAAACATACTAATAATTTAGTTAATAGGGTAGATACAAACAAACTAATAATTTAGTTAATAGGGTAGATACAAACAAACTAATAATCTAGTTAATAGGGTAGATACAAACAAACTAATAATTTAGTTAATAGGGTAGATACAAACATACTAATCATCTAGTTAATAGGGTACATACAAACATACTAATCATCTAGTTAATAGGGTAGATACAAACAAACTAATAATCTAGTTAATAGGGTAGATACAAACATACTAATCATCTAGTTAATAGGGTGGATACAAACATACTAATCATCTAGTTAATAGGGTAGATACAAACATAGTAATCATCTAGTTAATAGGGTAGATACAAACATACTAATACTCTAGTTAATAGGGTAGATACAAACATACTAATCATCTAGTTAATAGGTTAGATACAAACATACTAATCATCTAGTTAATAGGGTAGATACAAACATACTAATCATCTAGTTAATAGGTTAGATACAAACATACTAATCATCTAGTTAATAGGGTGGATACAAACAAACTAATAATCTAGTTTAAAGGGTAGATACAAACATACTAATACTCAAGTTAATAGGGTAGATACAAACATACTAATCATCTAGTTAATAGGGTAGATACAAACAAACTAATAATCTAGTTAATAGGGTAGATACAAACATACTAATCATCTAGTTAATAGGGTAGATACAAACATACTAATCATCTAGTTAATAGGTTAGACACAAACATACTAATCATCTAGTTAATAGGGTGGATACAAACATACAAATGATCTAGTTAATAGGGTAGATACAAACATACTAATCATCTAGTTAATAGGGTAGATACAAACATACTAATCATCTAGTTAATAGGGTAGATAAAAACATACTAATCATCTAGTTAATAGGGTAGATACAAACATACTAATCATCTAGCTAATAGGGTAGATACAAACATACTAATAATTTAGTTAATAGGGTGGATACAAACAAACTAATAATTTAGTTAATAGGGTAGATACAAACAAACTAATAATCTAGTTAATAGGGTAGATACAAACATACTAATCAATTTGTTAATAGGGTAGATACAAACATACTAATCATCTAGTTAATAGGGTAGATACAAACATACTAATCATCTAGTTAATAAGGTAGATACAAACATACTAATAATCTAGTTAATAGGGTAGATACAAACATACTAATCATCTAGTTAATAGGGTAGATACAAACATACTAATCATCTAGTTAATAGGGTAGATACAAACATAGTAATCATCTAGTTAATGGGGTAGATACAAACATAATAATCATCTAGTTAATAAGTTAGATACAAACATACTAATCATCTAGTTAATAGGGTGGATACAAACTAACTAATAATCTAGTTAATAGGGTAGATACAAACATACTAATAATCTAGTTAATAGGGTAGATACAAACATACTAATCATCTAGTTAATAGGGTAGATACAAACATACGAATCATCTAGTTAATAGGGTAGATACAAACATACTAATCATCTAGTTAATAGGGTAGATACAAACATACTAATCATCTAGTTAATAGGGTAGATACAAACATACTAATCATCTAGTTAATAGGGTAGATACAAACAAACTAATAATCTAGTTAATAGGGTAGATACAAACATACTAATTATCTAGTTTAAAGGGTAGATACAAACATACTAATCATCTAGTTAATAGGGTAGATACAAACATACTAATCATCTAGTTTAAAGGGTAGATACAAACATACTAATCATCTAGTTAATAGGGTAGATACAAACAAACTAATAATCTAGTTAATAGGGTAGATACAAACATACTAATCATCTAGTTAATAGGGTAGATACAAACATACTAATCATCTAGTTAATAGGGTAGATACAAACAAACTAATAATCTAGTTAATAGGGTAGATACAAACATACTAATCATCTAGTTAATAGGGTAGATACAAACATACTAATCATCTAGTTAATAGGGTACATACAAACATACTAATCATCTAGTTAATAGGGTAGATACAAACATACTAATAATCTAGTTAATAGGGTAGATACAAACATACTAATCATCTAGTTAATAGGGTAGATACAAACATACTAATCATCTAGTTAATAGGGTAGATACAAACATACTAATCATCTATTTTAAAGGGTAGATACAAACATACTAATACTCTAGTTAATAGGGTAGATACAAACATACTAATCATCTAGTTAATAGGGTAGATACAAACATACTAATCATCTAGTTAATAGGGTAGATACAAACATACTAATCATCTAGTTAATAGGGTGGATACAAACTAACTAATAATCTAGTTAATAGGGTAGATACAAACATACTAATCATCTAGTTAATAGGGTAGATACAAACATACTAATCATCTAGTTTAAAGGGCAGATACAAACATACTAATCATCTAGTTAATAGGGTGGTTACAAACAAACTAATCATCTAGTTAATAGGGTTGATACAAACATACTAATCATCTAGCTAATAGGGTAGATACAAACATACTAATAATTTAGTTAATAGGGTAGATACAAACCTACTAATCATCTAGTTAATAGGGTAGATACAAACATACTAATCATCTAGTTAATGGGGTAGATACAAACATACTAATCATCTAGTTAATAGAGTAGATACAAACATACTAATCATCTAGTTAATAGGGTAGATACAAACATACTAATCATCTAGTTAATAGGGTGGATACAAACATACTAATCATCTAGTTAATAGGGTAGATACAAACATACTAATCATCCCGTTAATAGGGTAGATACAAACATACTAATCATCTAGTTAATAGGTTAGATACAAACATACTAATCATCTAGTTAATAGGTCGGATACAAACATAATAATAATTTAGTTAATAGGGTGGATACAAAAATACTAATAATTTAGTTAATAGGGTAGATACAAACATACTAATCATCTAGTTAATAGGTTAGATACAAACATACTAATCATCTAGTTAATAGGTTGGATACAAACATACTAATAATTTAGTTAATAGGGTAGATACAAACATACTAATAATTTAGTTAATAGGGTAGATACAAACATACTAATCATCTAGTTAATAGGTTGGATACAAACATACTAATAATTTAGTTAATAGGGTAGATACAAACATACTAATAATTTAGTTAATAGGGTAGATACAAAAATACTAATAATTTAGTTAATAGGGTAGATACAAACATACTAATAATTTAGTTAATAGGGTAGATACAAAAATACTAATAATTTAGTCAATGGGGTAGATACAAACATACTAATCATCTAGTTAATAGGTTAGATACAAACATACTAATCATCTAGTTAATAGGTTGGATACAAACATACTAATAATTTAGTTAATAGGGTAGATACAAACATACTAATCATCTCGTTACTAGGGTAGATACAAACTAATCATCTAGTTAATAGGGTAGATACAAACATACTAATCATCTAGTTAATAGGGTAGATACAAACATACTAATCATCTAGTTAATAGGGTAGATACAAACATACTAATAATCTAGTTAATAGGGTAGATACAAACATACTAATCATATAGTTAATAGGGTAGATACAATCTAATCATCTAGTTAATAGGGTAGATACAAACAAACTAATCATCTAGTTAATAGGGTAGATACAAACATACTAATCATATAGTTAATAGGGTAGACACAAACTAATCATCTAGTTAATAGGGTAGATACAAACAAACTAATCATCTAGTTAATAGGGTAGATACAAACTAATCATCTAGTTAATAGGGTAGATACAAACAAACTAATCATCTAATTAATAGGGTGGATACAAACATACTAATCATCTAGTTAATAGGGTAGATACAAACATACTAATCATCTAACTAATAGGGTAGATACAAACATACTAATAATTTAGTTAATAGGGTGGATACAAACATACTAATCATCTAGTTAATAGGGTAGATACAAACATACTAATCATCTAGTTTAAAGGGTAGATACAAACATACTAATCATCTAGTTAATAGGGTAGATACAAACATAGTAATCATGTAGTTAATAGGGTAGATACAAACAAACTAATCATCTAGTTAATAGGGTAGATTCAAACAAACTAATAATCTAGTTAATAGGGTAGATACAAACTAATCATCTAGTTAATAGGGTAGATACAAACAAACTAATCATCTAGGTAATAGGGTAGATAAAAACATACTAATCATCTAGTTTACAGGGTAGATACAAACAAACTAATCATCTAGGTAATAGGGTAGATACAAACATACAGATCATCTAGTTAATAGGGTAGATACAAACATACTAATCATCTAGTTAATAGGTTAGATACAAACATACTAATCATCTAGTTAATAGGTTGGATACAAACATACTAATAATTTAGTTTATAGGGTAGATACAAACAAACTAATAATCTAGTTAATAGGGTAGATACAAACATACTAATCATCTAGTTAATAGGGTAGATACAAACATACTAATCATCTAGTTAATAGGGTAGATACAAACATACTAATCATCTAGTTAATAGGGTAGATACAAACATACTAATCATCTAGTTAATAGGGTAGATACAAACATAATAATCATCTAGCTAATAGGGTAGATACAAACATACTAATAATTTAGTTAATAGGGTAGATACAAACAAACTAATAATTTAGTTAATAGGGTAGATACAAACATACTAATCATCTAGTTAATAGGGTACATACAAACATACTAATCATCTAGTTAATAGGGTAGATACAAACAAACTAATAATTTAGTTAATAGGGTAGATACAAACATACTAATCATCTAGTTAATAGGGTGGATACAAACATACTAATCATCTAGTTAATAGGGTAGATACAAACATAGTAATCATCTAGTTAATAGGGTAGATACAAACATACTAATACTCTAGTTAATAGGGTAGATACAAACATACTAATCATCTAGTTAATAGGTTAGATACAAACATACTAATCATCTAGTTAATAGGGTAGATACAAACATACTAATCATCTAGTTAATAGGTTAGATACAAACATACTAATCATCTAGTTAATAGGGTAGATACAAACAAACTAATAATCTAGTTTAAAAGGTAGATACAAACATACTAATCATCTAGTTAATAGGGTAGATACAAACAAACTAATAATATAGTTAATAGGGTAGATACAAACATACTAATCATCTAGTTAATAGGGTAGATACAAACATACTAATCATCTAGTTAATAGGGTAGATACAAACATACTAATCATCTAGTTAATATGTTAGACACAAACATACTAATCATCTAGTTAATAGGGTGGATACAAACATACAAATCATCTAGTTAATAGGGTAGATACAAACATACTAATCATCTAGTTAATAGGGTAGATACAAACATACTAATCATCTAGTTAATAGGGTAGATACAAACATACTAATCATCTAGTTAATAGGGTAGATACAAACATACTAATCATCTAGCTAATAGGGTAGATACAAACATACTAATAATTTAGTTAATAGGGTAGATACAAACAAACTAATAATTTAGTTAATAGGGTAGATACAAACAAACTAATAATCTAGTTAATAGGGTAGATACAAACAAACTAATAATTTAGTTAATAGGGTAGATACAAACATACTAATCATCTAGTTAATAGGGTACATACAAACATACTAATCATCTAGTTAATAGGGTAGATACAAACAAACTAATAATCTAGTTAATAGGGTAGATACAAACATACTAACCATCTAGTTAATAGGGTGGATACAAACATACTAATCATCTAGTTAATAGGGTAGATACAAACATAGTAATCATCTAGTTAATAGGGTACATACAAACATACTAATACTCTAGTTAATAGGGTAGATACAAACATACTAATCATCTAGTTAATAGGGTGGATACAAACATACTAATCATCTAGTTAATAGGTTAGATACAAACATACTAATCATCTAGTTAATAGGGTAGATACAAACATACTAATCATCTAGTTAATAGGTTAGATACAAACATACTAATCATCTAGTTAATAGGGTGGATACAAACAAACTAATAATCTAGTTTAAAGGGTAGATACAAACATACTAATACTCAAGTTAATAGGGTAGATACAAACATACTAATCATCTAGTTAATAGGGTAGATACAAACAAACTAATAATCTAGTTAATAGGGTAGATACAAACATACTAATCATCTAGTTAATAGGGTAGATACAAACATACTAATCATCTAGTTAATAGGTTAGACACAAACATACTAATCATCTAGTTAATAGGGTGGATACAAACATACAAATGATCTAGTTAATAGGGTAGATACAAACATACTAATCATCTAGTTAATAGGGTAGATACAAACATACTAATCATCTAGTTAATAGGGTAGATACAAACATACTAATCATCTAGCTAATAGGGTAGATACAAACATACTAATAATTTAGTTAATAGGGTGGATACAAACAAACTAATAATTTAGTTAATAGGGTAGATACAAACAAACTAATAATCTAGTTAATAGGGTAGATACAAACATACTAATCAATTTGTTAATAGGGTAGATACAAACATACTAATCATCTAGTTAATAGGGTAGATACAAACATACTAATCATCTAGTTAATAGGGTAGATACAAACATACTAATCATCTAGTTAATAGGGTAGATACAAACATACTAATCATCTAGTTAATAGGGTAGATACAAACATACTAATCATCTAGTTAATAGGGTAGATACAAACATAGTAATCATCTAGTTAATAGGGTAGATACAAACATAATAATCATCTAGTTAATAAGTTAGATACAAACATACTAATCATCTAGTTAATAGGGTGGATACAAACTAACTAATAATCTAGTTAATAGGGTAGATACAAACATACTAATCATCTAGTTAATAGGGTAGATACAAACATACTAATCATCTAGTTAATAGGGTAGATACAAACATACTAATCATCTAGTTAATAGGGTAGATACAAACATACTAATCATCTAGTTAATATGGTAGATACAAACATACTAATCATCTAGTTAATAGGGTAGATACAAACAAACTAATAATCTAGTTAATAGGGTAGATACAAACATACTAATTATCTAGTTTAAAGGGTAGATACAAACATACTAATCATCTAGTTAATAGGGTAGATACAAACATACTAATCATCTAGTTTAAAGGGTAGATACAAACATACTAATCATCTAGTTAATAGGGTAGATACAAACAAACTAATAATCTAGTTAATAGGGTAGATACAAACATACTAATCATCTAGTTAATAGGGTAGATACAAACATACTAATCATCTAGTTAATAGGGTAGATACAAACAAACTAATAATCTAGTTAATAGGGTAGATACAAACATACTAATCATCTAGTTAATAGGGTAGATACAAACATACTAATCATCTAGTTAACAGGGTAGATACAAACATACTAATCATCTAGTTAATAGGGTAGATACAAACATACTAATCATCCAGTTAATAGGGTAGATACAAACATACTAATCATCTAGTTTAAAGGGTAGATACAAACATACTAATACTCTAGTTTATAGGGTAGATACAAACATACTAATCATCTAGTTAATAGGGTCGATACAAACATATTAATCATCTAGTCAATAGGGTAGATACAAACATACTAATAATCTATTTAATAGGGTAGATACAAACATACTAATCATCTATTTTAAAGGGTAGATACACACATACTAATACTCTAGTTAATAGGGTAGATACAAACATACTAATCATCTAGTTAATAGGGTAGATACAAACATACTAATAATCTAGTTAATAGGGTAGATACAAACATACTAATCATCTCGTTAATAGGGTAGATACAAACATACTAATCATCTAGTTAATAGGGTAGATACAAACATACTAATCATCTAGTTAATAGGGTAGATACAAACATACTAATCATCTAGTTAATAGGGTAGATACAAACATACTAATCATCTAGTTAATAGGGTAGATACAAACATACTAATCATCTAGTTAATAGGGTACATACAAACATACTAATAATCTAGTTAATAGGGTAGATACAAACATACTAATCATCTAGTTAATAGGGTAGATACAAACATACTAATTATCTAGTTAATAGGGTAGATACAAACATAGTAATCATCTAGTTAATAGGGTAGATACAAACAAACTAATCATCTAGTTAATAGGGTAGATACAAACATACTAATCATCTAGTTAATAGGGTAGATACAAACAAACTAATCATCTAGTTAATAGGGTAGATACAAACATAGTAATCATCTAGTTAATAGGGTAGATACAAACATACTAATCATCTAGTTAATAGGGTAGATACAAACATACTAATCATCTAGTTAATAGGGTAGATACAAACATACTAATCATCTAGTTAATAGGGTAGATACAAACATACTAATCATCTAGTTAATAGGGTAGATACAAACATACTAATCATCTAGTTAATAGGGTAGATACAAACATACTAATCATCTAGTTAATAGGGTAGATACAAACATACTAATCATCTAATTAATAGGGTAGATACAAACATACTAATCATCTAGTTTAAAGGGTAGATACAAACATACTAATACTCTAGTTAATAGGGCCGATACAAACATACTAATCATCTATTTTAAAGGGTAGATACAAACGTACTAATACTCTAGTTAATAGGGTAGATACAAACATACTAATCATCTAGTTAATAGGGTAGATACAAACATACTAATCATCTAGTTAATAGGGTAGATACAAACATACTAATAATCTAGTTAATAGGGTGGATACAAACATACTAATCATCTAGTTAATAGGGTAGATACAAACATACTAATCATCTAGTTAATAGGGTAGATACAAACATACTAATCATCTAGTTAATAGGGTAGATACAAACAAACTAATAATCTAGTTAATAGAGTAGATACAAACATACTAATAATCTTTTGTTGTTGAAATTTTGACCTTTAAGGTAAATGATGTGCGCTGGATTAGACTTGCTATGGGCTCTACAGATGGATATCTACATCTCAGTGGTTAGGGTCCACAATGAACAATCTTTTATTCTTTGGCTTTTAACACTACGTGAGTTGTGTGGTCTTCTGTCCTCTGTTGTCCTGTGTGTTTTTTTTTGTTTTGTTTTTTTTTAAATAAATTTTGATGTCTATTTTACTGTTTTAATTGGTTTTACCCTTTAAAAATAGTTTTTAATCATATTTATTTTTTATATTGTATCTGTATTGGTTTTCTATTCATTTATTCTTTGTTTTCATTCAGTCATTGGTGTAGCATAATGTTGTTTTTAATATTGTTTTTAACATGGCTGTGCAGCACTTTGGAAACATTCTTGTTGTGTAAATGTGCTATATAAATAAAGTGGATTGGATTGATTGGATTAGCAGAAAAAATATGGGGTTAGATACAATCTTTCTCGTTTATTTGCCCCACGAGACGAGCCTAATTCAATGAGCAGTTCTGAGAGTTGGGATGCCTGTGGACATTTACCAAAACAAATAAAATGATATTATCATCAGATGAATCCATCATTTGAATTACTAGTTGTTGTTGTTGTTGTCAAACTGCCAGTTTGACCAACTATTCTTATCCAGTTTCACCTCAAAACACCTTCACATTCTCATACATCTGTCAGATAAACAACATCCCTGCTGGAAAGAATAAACACATTCTTTTCCCAAATTGCAGACATGGAATAGTGTGTGTGTGTGTGTGTGTGTGTGTGTGTGTGTGTGTGTGTGTGTGTGTGTGTGTGTGTGTGTGTGTGTGTGTGTGTGTGTGTGTGTGTGTGTGTGTGTGTGTGTGTGGTGTTGCGTAAGGAAGCGTGTGCACCACAGAACAAGGTCTTTGAGACCTAAGCCACATTGAGACAGGATGGTAGCTGTCACACTGGGGACAATCTACACTTTGGAATGTGTGCTACGAATTGATTGAAGGCATATTTGACTTGCTTAATATTGCATTTTATTAGTCAGTATTTGATTAGTTGCGGTGAAGAAGGTGGTGGTCAACCAAACCAGCATGGCTACCGTGAAGCCAACAGCGTGCAAACTATCTGAGAGGCCTAGATCTTCCTGCTAAAAACATGTACGAACAAAAAAGTAAACGACGCAATAGAATCGATCCCTATACGTTATCAAAAAAAGATTTTTAGTGATAATCCCTGGTCCTACTTCCCAGACATCTTGAACTATCTGGGGCTCCAGACATGGCTGGAGATGGAGAAGGATGGAGGTCTACAAGTTCTTTGTGTGGGACTGTGTCAGGGACTTTGGGACCAAGACTCTCCCAGTCGTGCAAAGATTTTGATGTTGCATTTCATGATTGCAGTCAGCATTTGAAGATTGATAGCACATTTCAGGACAGCTTCTCCTCTCCACCTCGGACACCGTTTCACTTTACAACCATTTCTACGTTCCACTAGGATTCCAGTTTAGCATCAGCTCTTCTACATTCAAACCGTTTAGAACTTTGCGTCTGGCGAGGACACGTCCTTGTAAACAAAGTGCGAGTATAGGACTCCATAGTCTGTTATCTGCCTTCAAGTCCGTCTGACATGTCTCTTGACATCAATTGGACTATTGTCAGTTACCCCTGGACCTGGTTCTAAACTCGCCCAGAATACTGGGCGAGTTCACCGAGCTGCCACCATAGACTCAGCAGGCCCCAACCAAGACGGGCATCCGGAACAGATGGACGGTGCGACCCAGGGGCCCCAGACACTGCAGTAGCCTGAGGCGCCGACCCCCACTGGACAAGCTAGCCCCAGTTGTCAATGCTAACGTGATAACAAGTTAGCGCTAAGACCAAAGCCTTCTGCAATTACCGCAAAGAGTCCAGTCGCTGCCGTAGCAACACGGGTCTCAAATGCCAACAGCTGGCTGACAACCCCCTTGCACCGCCTGATGGAGGCAGACCACGCCAGAAAGACCACAACCAACAAACTTTCCAGTGCAATGGCCAAATGGCTCCAAGTCACCAGGCACCAGCTCCAAGTCTGCAACAACTGATATTGTTGACTAGGACTGGTCGCCCCAAAACTTTTACTGGCATTTATTGTAAGTTTGTTTTTAAAGTGAGTCTGTGTCAGAAGCACTCAACGTGTGTCAAAGTGGTTTTGTCCATTTTAGCTTCTTTTTAATCTAAATGTTTATTAAATAAACCTTTTCCAAGAGCAGGATGAGGGTATTTAAAAGTGGAAAATGATCTGTCCAAAGTAAACTCATTAAAGAAACCTTTACATGCCATCAATTACCAATTAACTACGGATAAATTGGGATTAACTCACCATGAAATATTTCAATTGTTTGACAGCCGTAATCATAAACAAAGTTCCATGTAAATCAAAAACAAAGTTACATGTAAGTCATAAACAAAGTTATATGTAAATCAAAAACAAAGTTACATGTAAGTCATAAACAAAGTTCCATGTAAGTCATAAACAAAGTTATATGTAAATCAAAAACAAAGTTACATGTAAGTCATAAACAAAGTTATATGTAAATCAAAAACAAAGTTACATGTAAGTCATAAACAAAGTTACATGTAAGTCATAAACAAAGTTACATGTAAGTCATAAACAAAGTTCCATGTAAATCATAAACGCGCTTTAGTGTCGAAAGTGATTATCTACAGTTTAAGTCTTGAATCCATTTTCGTCCCACAGCTCATTTCTTAGAAGCCTCTGCAAAATAAAATATATTCATTATTATTAAAATATGTTTTCAGATATTCCACTAATGTGTGTCACAAAGTTACAATGTATCGACCTAAAGTGTTAGCATCGCTAACGTACTGAAAGTAGGGGGGGGGGGGTAATTCTTATCCATTACAATTGTAAATGTATCCTTCATTTTCAAGAATCGATTAAAAATAAATACATATTTTTTTAATATGTTTTTAAAATCTAAATGTACAAAAGCCAAAAGCAGTGAAGTTGTCACGATGTGTAAATGGTAAATAAAAAGAGAATACAACAAATCCTTTTCAACTTATATTCAATTGAATAGACTGCAAAGACAGAAAAAAATGGGGGAAAAAAATGTTTTTTTTGCAAATAATCATGAATTTAGATTATTCATGTTTACAAATGAAAGAATAATCCTGTTATTAACCCCTTTTCAATATCAATGTAAAATAATGGTGATTATTATTTTGGCCCTAATTATCCAAGTCAGACATGGAGGGACTTGACTGGTCAATGAACAAGTGATAAGAAAATGACTTGAATAAAATATAGCAAAACAAAGTTAGTGGTCGTCATAGAAATGTTCTCAATGACCTCATTGTTGGTGGGTGTGGCCTTTATGGTGATGGAGTTGTCACCTTCTGCTACGTCCACAAATGGAAAGTTAGCCACCCAAGTTCTTAATGATAAACATTTAGATGGAGGTGGGGAATTAGAAACATTGCCACATTATTACCATAACACATTATTACCATAACATGGCAGTCAGCTGTTGGACGTCCACCTCAAAAGCAGTCATACTCAGTTAGCAACTTGTGATACACCCTGGGACTAGTTTTATCACAACATACTGACAACATGACTCACCTGCCTTAAGGCAGACAAACATTCAGTGAAATTCCCTCTTATTAGGATTGGAATTTTGCCCTTCCCTTCCAACTGAGCTTTAACACCCGCAGGGCTGACAGGGGTAAGTCTGGACGTAAATAAGCCAGGCACTTAAATCCTGCACTTACACTCACTGTAGCATTTGGTCTTTGTAAGTACGACAACATGTTGTATTCAACACTAACAACATGCAGTACCTGGATGTTGTATTCAACACTAACAACATGCAGTACCAGGAGGTGCAAAAGGGTTGAACGAGAGTTCCCGCTAGAATCCTCATGGTGCTTTTGTTGACCAGAGAGGAGATTCTGTAGAGAAATCTCGTTCGTTGGTTGACCTTTTTGATTAACTTGGTTGCCATTTTATCACAGGAAAGGTTAGCCTCTGGAATGGAACCTAGGTAGGTGACCTCATCTTTCCTGGTGATAACAATGTCACCTACTTTTATGGTGAAGTCATTGACTTTCTTAAGGTTGATGTGGGACCCAAATAGGATGGATTAAATTTTACCCAAGTGTATGGATAGCTTGTTTTCAGCGAGCCAGGTGCAAGTTCTACAGAGCTCAGCACTGAGGATTTTCTCCACCTGTGACTTGTCCTTGTCGGATACCAGCAGGGCCGAGTCATCCGCAAACAAAAACAATTCACAGTCGCATGCCGATGACATGTCGTTTATGTATATTAGGAACAGTAAAGGTCCCAATATACTGCCTTGGGGGACTCCACAGCTCACCGAGAGGGGGTGGGACACGGTGCCGTTCACCTCTACCACCTGCTCCCTCCCCTCCAAGTAAGATTGCATCCAGCTCCATGAGGTCTTGTTAAATCTGATTGCTCTGAGCTTATCCAACAGTATAGCGTGGTTAACGGTGTCAAAGGCCTTCTGAAGGTCCAGCATGACCATGCCGCAGTATTTGCCCGCGTCCACCTCATGTTTGATGTGGTCGCTCAGATAGAGAAGGCATGTGTCAGTGGAGTGGTTAGTTCTGAAGCCGGATTGGAATTTGTACATGAGTTTATTAGTGGCAAGGTAACTATCGACATGTTCATAAACTATTTTTTCCATTACTTTCAAAATGGAACTGAGAATAGAAACAGGTCGGTAGTTGCCAGGTTCCAATTTGCTTCCTTTTTTAAAGAGGGGAGTTACTCTTGCTATCTTAAAATCTTTTGGTACTTGGCCTTGTGTAATTGATAGGTTTATTATGTGCGTGATGATCGGGGCAATGATGGAGGCAGAGTCCCTGAGGAATCTGGAGGGGATATTGTCAAGGCCGGTGGCCTTGTTTGGGTGGAGCGCGCTCAATTTTTTAAACACCTCATCCGCTGTGACCATTTCTAATTTGAAATCGTTGTTGGATACTCCTAGCTTTCTGTAGAAGACTGTAATGTGTTCTACACCAAAGCGACCAGAGTGGTGGGACAGCTTGTTGACAAGAGTTGTGGCTATGCTGGTGAAAAAGGTGTTAAGTCTGCAAACTAACAATTGGGACAATAAAGATGACGACTTTGTTTACATTCTGTTTTTTTTTTATTGAAACTTGTATTAGTAGATTGCACAGTACAGTACATATTCCGTATATTTGACCACTAAATGGTAACACCCCAATAAGTTTTTCAATCAATTCATGCTCATTAAGCTGCTCCGCAAGTAATGAGTTCCTTTCAAAGTGAGGACAGTCAAAGTGCGGATACAAACAATGAATATTGTTCACGTCAACAAAAAGCCAAAGTGTTCAGAAAGACGCACGTAGATGTCCAGGTCAAGATGCTTCAATCTATTTTTCACACAACTCTTCTTCTTCTTCTATGGCGGGTCACTCGAGGTTTAAGGTGCATTAGCGCCACCTACTGTGAAACAGAGTTGCCTCCCTCACATACAAACCTTCACCTTCCCGTACTCCATCAACACAGACAATGCAAACTGAGGAAGTTTTTTGCGTCTTTAGTTGTCACTCCGAGGACTATTCATGCTATTTGACATTTAGTTTCATGAATGGATGCTGCCCTACTCAACATGGTGAGTTGCTATCAACAATGATGGAGATGAGCACAATGACAATATTGGCAGCGCAGTGGAAGTTGGAGGCCACCCCAGGAAGGGAGTGTAAACAAATGAACAGCACTCTCTTCTAAACTTTTCTAGGGAGTGGAGTGTGGCAGGAAAAAGAGAGACGGATGTGAGCGTGACACTCCAACATCTGGAGTCTGGTATTAGTGCTCAAACCAGGCTACGGAGGATTTGCTGCTTTGGTCCACTAAGCTCCATCACTAAGCGCCCCCCGCCCGCATTACCACTGGGGGTCTCCGTGTTGAATGCAACACTTCTTTTTATACACCACAATCCAATGATGATTGATTGGTGTGGGAGATGTGACATTCACGAACGAGTGAAGTATTTGAAACAACTCTTTTAAGTGAACGATGAGAGCTGATTCCCAGTTGTGAGTCATTCATTTGGGAGACGTTTTTTTATGCACATGCAAGTTTGGCATCGGTAATTGTCAACACCACTAGAAAATAAGTCATACTCTGAGGAAATTTAGCAGCATTGGGATTCACTATTTAAAAATATACAAATATACATATACATACATATATATATACATATATACTGTATATATATATACACATATACCTGTATTTATACATACATATACATATATACACATATACATATGTATATACACATACTGTATATACATACATATACATATATATATAAATATACATGTATATATATATATATACACACATATACATATATATACATAAACATACATACATACATATATATATATACATACATACATACATACATACATACATACATATATATATATATATATATATATATATATATATATATATATATATATATATATATATATATATATATATATATATATATATATATATATATATATATATGCATGTATATACACTACCGTTTAAAAGTTTGGGGTCACATTGAAATGTCCTTATTTTTGAAGGAAAAGCACTGTACTTTTCAATGAAGATAACTTTAAACTAGTCTTAACTTTAAAGAAATACACTCTATACATTGCCAATGTGGTAAATGACTATTCTAGCTGCAAATGTCTGGTTTTTGGTGCAATATCTACATAGGTGTATAGAGCCCCATTTCCAGAAACTATCACTCCAGTGTTCTAATGGTACAATGTGTTTGCTCATTGGCTCAGAAGGCTAATTGATGATTAGAAAACCCTTGTGCAATCATGTTCACACATCTGAAAACAGTTTAGCTCGTTACAGAAGCTACAAAACTGACCTTCCTTTGAGCAGATTGAGTTTCTGGAGCATCACATTTGTGGGGTCGATTAAACGCTCAAAATGGCCAGAAAAAGAGAACTTTCATCTGAAACTCGACAGTCTATTCTTGTTCTTAGAAATGAAGGCTATTCCACAAAATTGTTTGGGTGACCCCAAACTTTTGAACGGTAGTGTACATATATTTATATATATATATATATAAATATATATATATTCATACACATATATACACATACATATATACAGTGTATATACATATTAGGGGTGTAACGGTACACATAAATTTCGGTTCGGTACGTACCTCGGTTTAGAGGTCACGGTTCGGTTCATTTTCGGTACAGTAAGAAAACAACAAAATATAAATTTTCTGGTTATTTATTTACCAAAATTTGTAAACAATGGCTTTATCCTTTTAACCTTGCTTTTCTATCTGTGTGTGTGATGGATGTGAGCCACCACTAGGCTGATCAGTGCAACAGCAGGCAGTCATGAAAGCTAAGCATAACAATAACATACATATACACACACACATAACAATAACATACATATACACACACAGGCAGTCATGAATGCTAAGCATAACAATAACATACATATGCACACACATAACAATAACATACATATACACACACACATAACAATAACATACATATACACACACATAACAATAACATACATATACACACACACATAACAATAACATACATATACACACACATAACAATAACATACATATACACACACACACACACATAACAATAACATACATATACACACACATAACAATAACATACATATACACACACATAACAATAACATACATATACACACACACATAACAATAACATACATATACACACACACATAACAATAACATACATATACACACACAGGCAGTCATGAATGCTAAGCATAACAATAACATACATATACACACACATAACAATAACATACATATACACACACACATAACAATAACATACATATACACACACATAACAATAACATACATATACACACACACATAACAATAACATACATATACACACACATAACAATAACATACATATACACACACACAACAATAACATACATATACACACACACATAATAACATACATATACACACACACATAACAATAACATACATAAACACACACATAACAATAACATACATATACACACACACATAACAATAACATACATATACACACACACACATAACAATAACATACATATACACACACATAACAATAACATACATATACACACACATAACAATAACATACATATACACACACACATAACAATAACATACATATACACACACACACATAACAATAACATACATATACACACACACATAACAATAACATACATATACACACACACACAATAATAACATACATATACACACACATAACAATAACATACATATACACACACACATAACAATAACATACATATACACACACACATAACAATAACATACATATACACACACACATAACAATAACATACATATACACACACACATAACAATAACATACATATACACACACACAACAATAACATACATATACACACACACATAACAATAACATACATATACACACACACACATAACAATAACATACATATACACACACACATAACAATAACATACATATACACACACATAACAATAACATACATATACACACACACATTACAATAACATACATATACACACACACATAACAATAACATACATATACACACACATAACAATAACATACATATACACACACACATAACAATAACATACATATACACACACACATAACAATAACATACATATACACACACATAACAATAACATACATATACACACACACATTACAATAACATACATATACACACACATAACAATAACATACATATACACACACACATAACAATAACATACATATACACACACACAACAATAACATACATATACACACACATAACAATAACATACATATACACACACATAACAATAACATACATATACACACACACATTACAATAACATACATATACACACACACATAACAATAACATACATATACACACACATAACAATAACATACAGATACACACACACATTACAATAACATACATATACACACACACATAACAATAACATACATATACACACACACATAACAATAACATACATATACACACTCACATAACAATAACATACATATACACACACACATAACAATAACATACATATACACACACATAACAATAACATACATATACACACACACATTACAATAACATACATATACACACACATAACAATAACATACATATACACACACACATAACAATAACATACATATACACACACACAACAATAACATACATATACACACACATAACAATAACATACATATACACACACACATAACAATAACATACATATACACACACATAACAATAACATACAGATACACACACACATTACAATAACATACATATACACACACACATAACAATAACATACATATACACACACATAACAATAACATACATATACACACTCACATAACAATAACATACCTTATACACACACACATAACAATAACATACATATACACACACACATAACAATAACATACATATACATTGCCAGGGTTAATGCAGTCAACATATATCAAATAAAAACTAAATATGATAAGGCGCAGAATTTGTTTAACAAAATCTTTCTACATATAAAGTGCAACATTTCCACATAAAGTGCAACATTAAACTGCTTCAAGTTGTTGCTCAGATTAAATAAAATGACAAAACACAATTATATACATGTTGTCAGCTGTTAGCATGTATTACTTCAATCAAGTCTGTTACAAGATAGTGCAGTAGTGAACAGTAAGGCTGCAACGATACTCGCTATAATCCTACTTGGGACTTTAATTAAATATAAAATGTAATATTAATCGAGATCTGATATGAAAAAATTAATCGTGATTTTTTTTGGGACTTGAAAATATCAGACATATCGTCTAATCACCAATATCAATTTATAGTTGAGGGACTGATTAGAACAAATTCAATGAATGCGTTTGTGTGGATGGATGGATGTTTTTTTTCCTATAAAAGATATATTAACATGTGAAAACAACTTCTAGCAATATGCATTTTCTTCTTCACATTGGCAGTCATAGCTAGCCTCTCACATGACCTTCAGCGCTAAAAATAAAGTGCTTTCCATCATCATGTTTTTAATGGCTTCTAAAATGCCCATAAAAAGTGGTACTAGGGCTGGGTGGCATGACCCAGAATTCACATCACTGAATCCCTCCACTACAAACGTGGCGGTGTACAACTTCTAATGGAAGTGTTTCTCAATGTGTTTTGTAGTCCCTCAGCAAAGCTAAGTTGATTTTAAAAAAAACAATAACAACAAAAGCAAAGATATATTTATCATTTCTGGAGCATTTGTTGTGCAGAAGAACAAGAGATGTAGGGCTGGGCCAAATGGTTGAAAACTAGGACAATTGATGTTTGTATTTTGATGGATAATTATTGATAATTGTTATGATTTATTTCAGCCTGCCAATAAATACAGTAAGGGTGCTATTTATCAGCGGAGAAGGAGTCTGGTTGCCAGGTGGTCAAATAATGAGACACAATAAGCTATTGAACACTACACAGGGTAGTTGGGCAGGACCTGTTCCAAGTGTCAGGATCTTAGCACACCGCCTGCTTCAAAAGCAAGTTTGTTATTGAGGCGATACGTCAAAATATCACACTTTCTCTTCTCACCACAATCAAATCAACTTTATTTATAAAGCACATTTAAAATTTACCACAGGGGTAGCCAAAGTGCTGTACAATGGGCAGGTTAAAAATAATACGAGAACCGAGCAAACACAACACAACACAAACAGAACACGATAAAAAAATAAATAAATAAAATATAAAAACATAAAAACAGGTTCACAGCAGGTGTATTATGGGGCGCCATTGCAGGATGGGTATCACTCAGTGTTAAAAGCCATGGAATAAAAGTATGTTTTTAAGAGAGATTTAAAAACAGGAAGAGAGGAGGCTTGTCTATCACTAAGAGGTAGGTCGTTCCAGAGCTTGGGAGCAGCAGCGGCGAAAGCTCTGTCACCTCTAAGCTTCAGCCTTGTGTCCGGGACCGTCAGTAGCAGCTGATCGGCTGATCTTAGGGATCGGGTGGGGCAGTAAGGCTGAAGGAGGTCGGAGAGATATGTTGGCGCGAGGTTGTTTAGACATTTAAAAACAAATAAAAGGAGTTTAAAATTGATTCTGTAACGCACAGGGAGCCAGTGAAGGGACGCTAGTATAGGGGTGATGTGCTCACGTCTGCGGGTCTGTGTTAGCAGACGAGCAGCAGAGTTCTGCACGAGCTGCAGGCCTGGCTAATGACTACATACAGGGCATTGCAGTAGTCTAAACGAGTCGAGATAAAGGCGTGGATTAATTTCTCAAGATCATGTCCTGATAGAAGCGGTTTCACTTTCGCTATTTGGCGTAATTGATAAAAGCTTTTTTGTACGACGCTGCTGATTTGTTTTTCGAATTTAAAATCTGAGTGGAACTTTACCCCCAGGTTTGTGACACAGTCGCTGAGATACGTGGTCAGAGTGCCGAGGTCAACGTTGGGGGAGGGAGAGCGACTTGGACCGAACAACATAACTTCTGTTTTGTCTTCATTTAGGCTCAGGAAGTTAGCTGAAAGCCAGGCTTTGATGTCGTGCAGGCAGTCAATAAGATGTTGGACCGTGTTATTTTGTGCCATGGGAAAATAAATCTGGCAATCATCGGCATAAAAATGAAATGCAATATCGTACTTCCTAAAAATAGAACCAAGGGGGAGAAGGTAAAGCGCAAATAAGATTGGGGCAAGGATTGAGCCCTGGGGAACCCCATGTGGTAAAGGAGCTGTGGAAGACATAAAACTGTCTATTTTTACACAAAAACTCCTGTCAGTTAGGTACGACCGGAACCAGTTGAGGGCGGCGCCCTTAATGCCCACACAATGCAGAGAATCCACAGCGAGACAGAAATACGGCCAAACACACTGATAGTTGACAGTGTTACGTGATTGGCTGCTCCCATTCCTCAGTGACACTTCCTGTTTCCTGTTTTGCTGGCTTCTTACAGAGTGCGAGTGACTTCAGGCAAGGAACCTTGCTTCATAACTTCTGCTTTCTTCCGACTATATCAAATGTTTTATCCGTCGCATTTTATATTGATATCAATTATGTCTCTATAGCCGACCTGGGCAATTATTTTGACTCTGGGGCCAAATTTAGAGAAAAAAATGTGTCTGGGAGCCAGTATATCTGCGGCCGTATTTATCAAGCGTCTAAGAGTGCCATTTTACACTTAAAGGCCTACTGAAAGCCACTACTAGCAACCACGCAGTCTGATAGTTTATATATCAATGATGAAATCTTAACATTGCAACACATGCCAATACGGCCGGGTTAACTTATAAAGTGACATTTTAAATTTCCCGCTAAACTTCCGGTTGAAAACGCCTTTGGATGATGACGTATGCGCGTGACGTAGCCAGTGAAACAGGAGTATCGGTAGCCCATTGAAGTCAATACAAATAGCTCTGTTTTCATCTCATAATTCCACAGTATTCCGGACATCTGTGTTGGTGAATCTGTTGCAATTTGTTTAATGAACAATGAAGACTGCAAAGAAGAAAGCTGTAGTTGGGATCGGTGTATTAGCGGCTGGCTGTAGCAACACAACCAGGAGGTCTTACTTGGATAGCAGACGCGCTAGCCGACGCTAGCCGACGCTAGCCGACGCTAGCCGATGCTAGCCGACGCTAGCCGACGCTAGCCGCCAACCGCATCTGTGATTGGGTGAAGTCCTTCGTCGCGTCGCCGATCGCTGGAACGCAGGTGAGCACGGGTGTTGATGAGCAGATGAGGGCTGGCTGGCGTAGGTGGAGCGCTAATGTTTTTAGCATAGCTCTGTGAGGTCCGGTTGCTAAGTTGCTAAGTTAGCTTCAGCGTCGTTAGCAACAGCATTGTTAAGCTTTGCCAGGCTGAAAAATTATTAACCGTGTAGTTACATGTCCATGGTTTAATAGTATTGTTGAACTTCTGTCTATCCTTCCAGTCAGGGATTATTATTATTTTTTTTCTATCTGCATTTGAGCCAGATGCTATCACGTTAGCTCAGTAGCTAAAGTGCTTCACCGATGTATTGTCGTGGAGATAAAAGTCACTGTGAATGTCCATTTCGCGTTCTCGACTCTCATTTTCAAGAGGATATAGTATCCGAGGTGGTTTAAAATACAAATCCGTGATCCACAATAGAAAAAGGAGAAAGTGTGGAATCCAATGAGCCAGCTTGTACCTAAGTTACGGTCAAAGCGAAAAAAGATATGTCTTGCATTGCATTCTAGTCCGTCACTCTAACGTTCCTCATCCACGAATCTTTCATCCTCGCTCAAATTAATGGGGTAATCGTCGCTTTCTCGGTCTGAATCGCTCTAGCTGCGTTGAAAACAATAGGAAAACATGAGGAGGCGAACAACTGACTACGTCACGCTACTTCCGGTACAGGCAAGGCTTTTTTTCATCAGAGACCAAAAGTTGCGAACTTTATCGTCGATGTTCTCTACTAAATCCTTTCAGCAAAAATATGGCAATATCGCGAAATGATCAAATATGACACATAGAATGGACCTGCTATCCCCGTTTAAACAAAACAATTTCATTTCAGTAGGCCTTTAAGTCCTGAGAATTTGCGAAATGTAGTCCTACTCTCAAACTTAAGAATAAAAGCTGTTTATCAACTTTCTTAAGTCAAAGAACCACTCCTGGGGCCGTGCTTATCAAGCTTCTTAGAATTACTCCTAAGAAGTCTGCTAAGAGTTGACTTAAGAGTAAATAAATTCTTCGCTGAAAGCTGCACTTAAAAGTTAGTTATCAAGCGTCTTACTCACACTTTCAGCGAAGTGTAGGACTGAATCTTAAGTGTCACACTCAGAGCTGAATTACGACATTACTATGTGCCGTAAACGCAATTTTAGGTGACGTCATTTCTGTGTCCATAGAAATGACCAATCACGGAAGGGAATCCGTTGTCTAAGAATAAAGAAATATCTTGGAAATATTTAAGTGGACAATGGGAGTGTATATTTTGACAATAAACTACAAAATAATACAAAACAAACTAGTCCCCGCCGGCACTCACGCTACCGCTCCCTCTCTTCTCTCTCCCACACACTCACCGACGTCACTCACCTCACGGCCACACACATACGCTACTGTCATAACATTTTCTTTCCAATTCATTAATTAGGCAACTAACTTGAAACTGGTGTGGGTGGCTCTATATATACTAGCCCACTGCAGACACATGCAGAAATCAACAAGGAATCGAAAAGTATTAAATCTGTGACAAAAATAATATCCGCTCTGTCTAAACGATACCGTTTGATCAGCTGCTCGTCATCAAAAAAAACAACATTGTTCCGTTCCCTGAACGTTCGCGCACGTCTCTCTCGCCTCAGTGCCATCCCCTGCTGGCAACTCCTAACCACTTAAGACACCTCTGAAGGTCTCTTAAATATCGTGGAGAGTTGGAGTGATTCTTAGACTTAAGAACGTTGATAAAAAGCTTTTATTCTTAAGTTTGAGATTAGGACTAAATTTCGCAAATTCTCAGGACTTAAGTGTAAAATGGCACTCTAAGAAGCTTGATAAGTACGGCCCCTGCTCTCCACGATATTTAAGAGACCTTCAGAGGTGGTTAGGGGTTGCCAGCGGGGGATGGCACTGAGGCGAGAGAGACGTGCACGGAAGGATGTCCTGGCTTTGTTTGATGACGAGCAGCTGATCAAACGGTATCGTTTGGACAGAGCGGGTATTATTTTTGTGACAGATTTAATAATAAGGGGCGTCATCTCATCAGCAACATCACGCAGCAGAACTAAAGGTCATCACAATGCTTCCATATCTCGCCACTAGCTCTACTAACAACAGTGTCTCCTCCTCTCGCCAGTTTGGTTTTCTTTTCGATTCCATGTTGATTTGTGCATGTGGCTGCAGTGGGCTAGTACATATAGAGCCACCCACACCAGTTTCAAATTAGTTGCCTAATTAATGAATTGGAAAGAAAAGGAAACATTTATTTTTGATTCATTGCCAATATTGTTTGTTTGTTTTGTATATTTTTGTAGTTTATTGTCAAAATATACACTCCCATTGTCCACTTAGATCAGGGGTGTCCAAAGTGCGGCCCAGGGGCCATTTGCGGCCCCCAGCTAATTGTTCACCGCCCCGCCACACATTCTGGAAATGCTATTGCAAAAATAAAAATGAATGGAGGTGAAATCTAACGAGAAAAGTTGCAATGTTGACACAAAAGCTGCCATGCAGGCTGTTTTTTTTTCTTTTGTCTTACTTTCTTTTTCTTTTTTTGCCATTGCTCCACAAAAAAAAAATAATGACAAAAAATCCATGTTATAATGAATTATTTTTAAGGCTCCAATTACTTCAAATATTTCACTTTAAAATGTTTTATGTCAGGGCCGGCCCGTGGCATAGGCCGTATAGGCAAATGCTAAGGGAGCCGTCCATCAGGGGGCGCCACGCCAGTGCCACAAATGTTGGAGAAAAAAATAAAAAATAAATAAAAGTTGGTACTATTATTTCTAAATACAAAAAATAATCCCACGTTAATTAAAATGCAAAGTAAAGCCTATTTAATAGAAATATTATTTGTTACAACATTACGCTCCCCCCGCACGGTGCGCCCCCTCCCTTCCCGTATCATGACTCTTTTTGGACTCACCACGTCAAAAAATCAACACAAGATGTCAAAACGGCCAAAACTGTCAGGTGCCCAGGGAAGAAAAAGGAGAAAAGAAGAGGAGGAGAAACGAGAAAAAGACAGAGGTAGCAGGTAGGTAACGTTAGCCTACATGAAATTATTTGTCTGTTACAGAATGTGATAGTAACCTGGCTTTTTAGCATTAAGCTACCGGTAATGTTACATGATTCGGCAATTGCTAATCAATAAATAGCTAGTTCTGTTTTAACGTCGGGTTAATATTGTGGAGGGGGCTAAATTGTTATGGAAAATAATAATGTAACGTTAGGTAATTACAGTACTCCCACCTTACATTCCTCAGGGACATTTGTATTAGATCTTTTAAGCAGGTGTTTTTTGTTTACTTTGTTAATGCCTTCTGGTTAGCTAATGTTTGCCCTGCAGGTAATAGTCACTTTTCCACCCCTTTATATATTAGGTATAGTTGTAAGCCTAGTTGTTAAAGTGCACATCATTAATGTTAATTAAGCAATATCACATGAGAGGGAATGCTGTTTTTTTAATTTGAGCACTGCTGTGATTCGGTTAAAGATAATCATAACATAACATTCTCATATAATATGTTAATTTGCTTTCTTTAAGTGAAAAAAAGGTCAAAGACAAAGCTATTCGGTTTCTTGTGAGTATATAAACTTCACTGCCGATGTGGGGGGTCGCCACCTAAAATCTTGCCTAGGGCGCCAGATTGGTTAGGGCCAGGCCTGTTTTATGTGGTAAATATTGCATATATTGTGTAGTTCCATCCATCCATCTTCAACCGCTTATCCGGAATCGGGTCGCGGGGACAGCAGCTCCAGCAAAGACCCCCAGACTTCCCTCTCCAGAGCAACATTTGCGACTTCCTCCTGGGGAATCCCGAAGCGTTCCCAGGCCAGAGAGGAGATGTAATCCCCCCATCTGGTCCTTGGCCTGCCGGGGGGCCTCCTCCCAGTGGGACGTGCAACAAGGACCTCCCTAGGGAGACGCTCGTGAGGCATCCGCACGAGATGCCCGAACCACCTAAGCTGGCTCCTTTCCAAGCGAAGGAGCAGCGGCTCTACTCCGAGTCTCTCTCGGGTGACTGCACTTCTCACCCTATCTCTAAGGGAGATGCCAGCCACCCTTCTGAGGAAACTCATTTCGGCCGCTTGTATCCGCGATCTTATTCTTTCGGTCATTACCCACACTTCATGACCATAGGTGAGAGTAGGAATGTAGATAGCTCGGTAGACCGAGAGCTTTGCCTTCTGACTCAGCTCCCGTTTCGTCACAACAGTGCGGCAGAGAGACTGCAATACTGCCCCAGCTGCTCCGATTCTCCGGCTGATTTCCTTCTCCATCTTTCCCTCACTCGTGAACAAGACCCCGAGATACTTAAACTCCTCCACCTGGGACAGAGTCCTGTCCCCTACCCGGACTGTACAAACCATCGGTTTCCTGCTGAGAACCATGGCCTCAGATTTGGAGATGCTGATCCTCATTCCAGCCGCTGAACACTCGGCTGCGAACCGATCCAGTGAGAGCTGAAGGTCACGAACCGAAGGTGCCATCAGGACCACATCATCTGCAAACAGCAGTGACGCAACCTTTAGCCCCCCGAGACGTATACCCTCTCCGCCATGGCCACGACTCCGCCTAGAAATCCTGTCCATGAAAATCACAAACAGGATAGGTGACAGAGCGCAGCCCTGGCGGAGACCAACCCCCACTGGAAACGGATCCGACTTACATCCAAGCACCCGGACACAACTCTCGCTTTGGTTGTACAGAGATTGGATTGCCCTCAGCAGGGTTCTCCTCACTCCGTACTCCCTCAGCACCTCCCACAAGATCTCCCGAGGGACGCGGTCATACGCCTTCTCCAAATCCACAAAACACATGTAGACTGGATAGGCATACTCCCAGGCCCTCTCCAGGATTCCCGCAAGCGTAAAGAGTTGGTCAGTTGTTCCACGACCAGGACGGAATCCACATTGCTCCTCTTGAATCTGAGGTTCGACTATCGGCCGGACCCTCCTTTCCAGTACCTTGGCGTAAACTTTCCCAGGGAGGCTGAGTAGTGTGATACCCCTGTAATTAGCACACACCCTCTGGTCCCCCTTTTTGAAAAGGGGAACCACCACCCCAGTCTGCCACTCCCTCGGCACTGTCCCAGACTTCCACGCAATGTTGAAAAGGCGTATCAACCAAGACAGCCCATCAACACCCAGAGCCTTCAGCATTTCTGGACGGATCTCGTCAACCCCCGGAGCTTTGCCACTGTGGAGTTGTCTAACTACCTCAGTGACTTCACCCCGAGAGATCGACGTCGATCCCCCATCATCCTCAGGCCCTGCTCCTATCAGGGAGGGTGTGTCTGATGTATTTGGGTTCAGGAGTTCCTCAAAGTGCTCTTTCCAACGCCCTACGACTTCCTCACTTGAAGTCAGCAGAGTCCCATCCTTGCCGTACACAGCTTGGATGGTTCCCTGCTTCCCCCTCCTGAGGTGCCGTATGGTCTTCCAGAACAGCTTTGGTGCCGCCCGATAGTCCTTCTCCATGGATTCCCCGAACTGCTCCCACACCCTCTGCTTAGCCTCGTCCACAGCCACGGCCGCTGCCCTTCGGGCCCGTCGGTACCTTGCAACTGCCTCCGGAGTCCCCTGGGATAACATACCCCGGTAGGACTCTTTCTTCAGTCGGACGGCTTCCCTGACCACCACTGTCCACCAGGGTGTTCGAGGGTTACCGCCCCTTGAGGCACCTAAGACCTTCTGGCCACAGCTCGCAGCTGCAGCTTTAGCAATAGAGGCTTTGAACACTGCCCATTCCTGTTCAATGTCCCCAACCTCCACAGGGATGGCAGAGAAGTCCCGCCGGAGGTGGGAGTTGAAGTCCTTCCGGACAGAGGACTCCTCCAAACGTTCCCAGTTCACCCGCACTACACGCTTGGGTTTGCCAGGTCTGTCCAGAGGTTTCCCCCGCCATCTAACCCAACTCACCACCAGATGGTGATCAGTTGACAGTTCAGCCCCTCTCTTCACCCGAGTGTCCAAAACATACGGCCTCAGATCAGCTGATACGATTACAAAATCGATCATTGATCTTTGGCCTAGGGTGCTCTGGTACCAGGTACACCTATGAGCATCCTTATGCTTGAACATGGTGTTTGTTATCGCAAGTCCGTGACTAGCACAGAAGTCCAATAACAATCCACCACTCAGGTTCAGATCAGGGAGACCGTTCCTCCCAATCACGCCAGTCCAAGTATCACTGTCATTGCCCACGTGCGCGTTGAAGTCCCCCAGCAAGACTATGGAATCCCCTGCCGGTGCCCCATACAGGACCCCATGCAAGGTATCCAAGAAGGCTGAATACTCTGAACTCCTGTTTGGTGCGTATGCACAAACAACAGTCAGAGTTTTCCCCCCTCCAACCCTAAGGCGAAGGGAGGCGACCCTCTTGTCCACTGGGGTGAACTCCAACGTACAGGCACTCAGCCGGGGACTCGTGAGTATCCCCACACCCGCCTGTGCCCTCACGCCCTGAGCAACTCCAGAAGTGAACAAGGTCCATCCCTTGTCCAGGAGTGTGGTTTCAGAGCCCTTGCTATGCGTAGAGGTAAGCCCCACCAGATCCAACCGGTAGCGCTCCACCTCTCGCACCAGCTCAGGCTCCTTCCCCACCAGCGTAGAGACGTTCCACGTCCCGAAAGTCAGCCTCTGCTGCCCCGAATTGGTCCGTCCGGAGCCTCCACTTTCACTGCCATCCACTTGGCAGCGCACCCGACCCCACTGGTTCCGACCGCGGGTGGTGGGCCCACGTGGCAGAGAAGATGGTGTGTCCACGTAGCTTCTTCGGGCTGTGCCCGGCCGGGCTCCGTGGCAAGCCCGGCCACCAGGCGCTCGCTGACGAGCCCTACCTCCGGGCCTAGCTCCGGAGGAGGGCCCCGGGCTTCCTCCGGGCCGGGTAACGCATCCTCTTATAGTGTAGTTCATGGGGGGTATCGTAACCCTGATGGGGGGGGCATTCGGGTACTACACCTTGCCCAAGGGTGACCCGGAACTATGTAAGGCAGGGGCGTTCAACTCCCTGAGACTTAATACAAGCCCACATACCAATTATTATGTGTAGTTGCCATATAAAAACATCAATGTTTTATTTGACAAAAGAGCATAAAACAAACAAAATAATAGTTCAAATGTAAAATGGACAGATATATCTGAAGTTGATCTCGTAACTTAAGTGTTGAAAGTAAAAGAAAAACCTAATAAAAACGTGTCACTTTATGAGTGGGGCACCTTTTGGATCCCAAATATATTTAATGGTATTTTATTTATCTTTTCACTGTGATTACTCAAAAATATTAAGGAATTAAAATCCATGCATTATTGATCTTTTATGGCTCTAATTACTAAATACTGCATATTTCAGTTTTACTATAAAAAACAAAGTTGTTTTTGACATAAAACCTTTTTTTTATTACTTTATATCAACTTGAAGTTGATATAGAGATTTACTGTAAATAAAAAAATAATAATAATAATTTGACTTATTTTTAACAATGTAATGACTGAGACCCTTTATGGTCCCCGGGACCCCTAAAGGTAAAATAAATAAAAAATCCACATATTTTGTTATGGTTTAAAAATGAAAAATATCAAAATGGCCCCCACATGCTTTAATTTTTACGTGTGCGGCCCTCAGTGGAAAAAGTTTGGACACCCCTGACTTAGATATTGCTAAGATATTTCTTTATTCTTAGACAAGGGATTCCCTTCCGTGATTGGTCATTTCTATGGACACAGAAATGACGTCACCTAAAATTGCGTTTACGGCACATAGTAACGTCGTAATTCAGCTCTGAGTGTAACACTTAAGATTCAGTCCTACACTTGGCTGAAAGTGTGAGTAAGACGCTTGATAACTAACTTTTAAGTGCAGCTTTCAGCCAAGAATTTCTTTACTCATAAGTCAACTCTGCGCAGACTTCTTAGGAGTAATTCTAAGAAGCTTGATAAATACGGCCCCTGATTTTTAGGAACACTTATACAAAACCTCATAATAATGTCTGATTGAATGCTACAAACATTATGACGGACCACCTGAAAAAACGGAATGGAATTTTACTGAATGAGACACCCAGAATGTACATGAAAATAAAGAACGTGGGATTTACAATATTAACTATGACCGATAAAACCCTGAATATTGACAACATATGAACGTCACACCCCTTCCCCATACACATATTTTACAATCAAGCAAAATGGAACAAAAATGCAACAAACGCAGCAAAATATGAACGCCAAGGGTAAAAAAAAGACACCTACAATCTGATATATCACTAAGCTTTAGAACTTTGTTGTAAAAATCTCCTCCCGCTTCTGTCCCTGACACCCACATTTCCGGCTGACACTCTGAGCTGCTGTGACTTACATTACCATAGTAGCTAATTCAATGACCATAGTAACTAGTATATCATGCAAAAGCCCAGATTCCAACCATTGAAATACTTTGTATAGTTCAAGACTTACTACAATTTGAAAACATGAGCGCACATCATAATGGCAGCTACATTTTACATCTTAAAGATCTGAAAAAATTATTTGGGAATGTCCGGCGGGCCAGATTGAAAAGCTTAACGGGCCTTAATTTCCCCAGGTCTATAGCGAAATATACACTACCGTTCAAAAGTTTGGGGTCACATTGAAATGTCCTTATTTTTGAAAGAAAAGCACTGTACTTTTCAATGAAGATAACTTTAAACTAGTCTTAACTTTAAAGAAATACACTCTATACATTGCTAATGTGGTAAATGACTATTCTAGCTGCAAATGTCTGGTTTTTGGTGCAATATCTACATAGGTGTATAGAGGCCCATTTCCAGCAACTATCACTCCAGTGTTCTAATGGTACAATGTGTTTGCTCATTGGCTCAGAAGGCTAATTGATGATTAGAAAACCCTTGTGCAATCATGTTCACACATCTGAAAACGGTTTAGCTCGTTACAGAAGCTACAAAACTGACCTTCCTTTGAGCAGGTTGAGTTTCTGGAGCATCACATTTGTGGGGTCAATTAAACGCTCAAAATGGCCAGAAAAAGAGAACTTTCATCTGAAACTCGACAGTCTATTCTTGTTCTTAGAAATGAAGGCTCAAACACAAAATTGTTTGGGTGACCCCAAACTTTTGAACGGAAGTGTATGTATATATTCATTGCCTTATCGACGGTAGAGGACAAATCTCTACCGTGGCCAAATTGATATGTTTTCCACCGTCACATGGTGTATATGTGCAGCCCTAAGTGGTAGATGTCTGAAAACATAGCAAAAACAAAGCATGATAACATGAATGTACAGTAAATGGTCTCCATGGTGAAAATGTCATTTAAATAAGGCGGTCTGCACCAGTGTTGTTTTCGTCAACGATGACGATGACGAAATCATTTGGTTGACGCCACTTTTTTTCATGACGATAACGAGACGGTGACGAGATAAACATGTCTCTCCGATGACGAAAACACGACGAGACGTGTGTGAGTTTTCGTTGACGAGACGAGAACGGACGAAAATGTTAGCGGGTAACCTAGTCAGACGTTTAAAATGCATGACGTTTCTGTTTATTGTGTGTGTCAATTAAAACCACGCCCACCAACTGGCGTGCAGCGCACAACGTGCTCAACACGTCAGACTGTTGTTACTCATCAGGCAATGGAGCGTGATGGCGGCGGCAGTTTCAACACAGGGGCTCCGTGGTCGCAAACGTCGAGACGACATATGGGTGTATTTTAAAGGCCTACTGAAACCTACTACTACCGACCACGCAGTCTGATAGTTTATATATCAATGATGAAATCTTAACATTGCAACACATGCCAATACGGCCGGGTTAACTTATAAAGTGACTTTTAAAACTTCCCGGGAAATATCCGGCTGAAACGTCGCGGTATGATGACGTATGCGCGTGACGAAGTCAGAGTAACGGAAGTTATGGTACCCGTAGAATCCTATACAAAAAGCTCTGTTTTCATTTCATAATTCCACAGTATTTTGGACATCTTTTGCAATTTGTTTAATGAACAATGAAGGCTGCGAAGAAGACAGTTGTAGGTGGGATCGGTGTATTAGCAGCGGACTACAGCAACACAACCAGGAGGACTTTGTTGGAGCGCTAGCCGCGCTAGCCGCCGACCTCACCTTGACTTCCTACGTCTCCGGGCCGCCAAACGCATCGGGTGAAGTCCTTCGTCCTTCTGCCGATCGCTGGAACGCAGGTGAGCACGGGTGTTGATGAGTAGATGAGGGCTGGCTGGCGTAGGTGGAGAGCTAATGTTTTTAGCATAGCTCTGTGAGGTCCCGTTGCTAAGTTAGCTTCAATGGCGTCGTTAGCACAGCATTGTTAACCTTCGCCAGCCTGGAAAGCATTAACCGTGTATTTACATGTCCACGGTTTAATAGTATTGTTGATTTTCTATCTATCCTTCCTTCTATCCTTTATTTTTTTGTTTCTATATGCAGTTAAAGCACGATGCTATCACGTTAGCTCGTAGCTAAAGCATTTCGCCGATGTATTGTCGTGGAGATAAAAGGCACTGAATGTCCATTTTGCGTTCTCGACTCTCATTTTCAAGAGGATATAGTATCCGAGGTGGTTTAAAATACAAATCCGTGATCCACAATAAAAAAAGGAGAGTGTGGAATCCAATGAGCCAGCTTGTACCTAAGTTACGGTCAGAGTGAAAAAAGATACGTCCATCACTGTCTCTCAAGTCCTTCACTGTAACGTTCCTCATCTACGAATCTTTCATCCTCGCTCAACTTAATGGGGTAATCATCACTTTCTCGGTCCGAATCTCTCTCGCTCCATTGTAAACAATGGGGAATTGTGAGGAATCCTAGCTCCTGTGACGTCACGCTACTTCCGGTACAGGCAAGGCTTTTTTTTTATCAGCGAGCAAAAGTTGCGAACTTTATCGTCGATTTTCTCTATTAAATCCTTTCAGCAAAAATATGGCAATATCACGAAATGATCAAGTATGACACATAGAATGGATCTGCTATTCCCGTTTAAATAAAAAAAAAATCCTTTCAGTAGGCCTTTAAATACAACACAGCAGATAATAAAACAGAGTGTATTGTGAAGGAAGACGGTGACAAATGTGGCCACAAAATATGCGGGAAAAATACGAGCAGCCTTAAGGCTCGCCACAAGGATATTTTTTCGAAGGTAAGTTACAAATGCTGTTAACATAATGGATAAATGTCATAGTAAGCTAATACATTAGTACGTTTTCCACATACTCCTGGCGAAAATGGGCTGCTAACTTTAGGCTAAAGCTAGCTTTTGTTACGCTAACGTCAATTCATGATGTGTGTGTTACTTTAGCAGCATGTTTAGCCATGTTTACATTCAGCGACGGTGTGGTTATCTCTTTGTGAGTACGTTCTGTCAGCACGTAACTTGATATGTTAAACAGGTCGAGTTACTGTTATACGTAGAGTCTGCTAGCTTTAGCCTAAAAGCCACAAGTGACGTTGTGCAGCCCCATTAAGGAATCAGGAATGATGTGATTATTTTATTACATGGTTTGCACAAATGAAAGAGATGTAGGATATCTGTTGTAATTGCACTGGCAGACAGGGCCAAGTTGAGCATGTGTTCCTCATCCATCACTCATATTTTGGGCATGTTTATGTTCATTGTTCTTTAACAAATTCTGAGACATAAAGCCACAATTGCTGAAGTAGAATGTTTTTGTTTTTTGGAGTAATGAACTTTGATTCCACGGTTACCACTTTATCTGTGTGTAATACACAATCCTTGGATCAGAAATTTGCTGTCGGGTGGAAACCTTATATGTCTAAAACCATTCCTTTATTGTTATTATTTGTGAAAATAGCAGGGGCCGTACTTATCAAGCTTCTTAGAATTACTCCTAATAAGTCTGCTAAGAGTTGACTTAAGAGTAAATAAATTCTTCGCTGAAAGCTGCACTTAAAAGTTAGTTATCAAGCGTCTTACTCACACTTTCAGCGAAGTGTAGGACTGAATCTTAAGTGTCACACTCAGAGCTGAATTACGACATTACTATGTGCCGTAAACGGAATTTTAGGTGACGTCATTTCTGTGTCCATAGAAATGACCAATCACGGAAGGGAATCCCTTGTCTAAGAATAAAGAAATATCTTGGAAATATTTAAGTGGACAATGGGAGTGTATATTTTGACAATAAACTACAAAATAATACAAAACAAACTAGTCCCCGCCGGCACTCACGCTACCGCTCCCTCTCTTCTATCGCCCACACACTCACCGACGTCACTCACCTCACGGCCACACACATACGCTACTGTCATAACATTTTCTTTCCAATTCATTAATTAGGCAACTAATTTGAAACTGGTGTGGGTGGCTCTATATATACTAGCCCACTGCAGACACATGCAGAAATCAACAAGGAATCGAAAAGTATTAAATCTGTGACAAAAATAATATCCGCTCTGTCTAAACGATACCGTTTGATCAGCTGCTCGTCATCAAAAAAAACAAAACATTGTTCCGTTCCCTGAACGTTCGCGCACGTCTCCCTCGCCTCAGTGCCATCCCCTGCTGGCAACTCCTAACCACTTAAGACACCTCTGAAGGTCTCTTAAATATCGTGGAGAGTAGGAGTGATTCTTAGACTTAAGAACGTTGATAAAAAGCTTTTATTCTTAAGTTTGAGAGTAGGACTAAATTTCGCAAATTCTCAGGACTTAAGTGTAAAATGGCACTCTAAGAAGCTTGATAAGTACGGCCCCAGATCTGCAAGCTTACAATGGGTTGAACTTATAGATCTGCTGCTATTTCCACAACTTATGTGTGACACTGCCCAACAGCAATCTCCAATACTTATTGACCTAAATTAATTTGTTAAAAGACTATACTTATATACTTATATTATAGTTTTTATTCTTTTTTTTTTGGGACTAAAACTAGACTAAAACCTTTTTGAGTTTTCGTCGACTAAAACTGGACTAAAACTATCACATATAAAAGTGACTAAAACTAATAAGCATTTTAGTCCAAAAGACTAAGACTAAATGTAAGATGGTTGTCAAAAACAACACTGGTCTGCACCAGTTGTCAGTTGCACACACAGTCTTAGTAGATCACACTATTTTATGGTTTGCTGTCAAGGGCCTGCTACTTAGTGGGTCAGCTCCCTAAATACTTCACAGCTGTGTCTATCTGCAACAATTAAAGACTGATTGTCCTTACATTCTTGGCCCGGCTGCCAAGACAGAAGGTAAGCCACTGACCTTACCTGTCTGCTCAGGTGTGGAGGCTCCACCTCCGACGGCCCGACTTAAACCGAGCAAAGCTGGGAGAGGTTAAGTACTGCGCTGTTACGTACACAGCTTGTTGCTAGTGACTGGTGCAGACTGCAGAGCAGTAGCTTGTTGCTAGTGACTGGTGCAGACTGCAGAGCAGTAGCTTGTTGCTAGTGACTGGTGCAGACTGCAGAGCAGTAGCTTGTTGCTAGTGACTGGTGCAGACTGCAGAGCAGTAGCTTGTTGCTAGTGACTGGTGCAGACTGCAGAGCAGTAGCTTGTTGCTAGTGACTGGTGCAGACTGCACAGCAGTGTGATCAATGCTCACATCACTTTCAAATGGCAATCATTCTCCTGGCAACATCAAAGTATTTCAAACGCTGTGTATCAACTTATGGATTCACTGCTGCTTTCCAAACAAATGCATGTGTGCAAAAGACCACAGGAGGGCAACTAAAGTAACGGGGAACTTTGGAATTTAGCCTACAGTATCTTTCACGATCATTATGAAATATTTGTTTCTTTAATGTGTTCTAAATATTAAATAAATGCCTCAAACGTTTGCTTACAGTGGAGCTTATAGAAGTCTTTCTATCTTCTCAATAAAGCTCTTCAAAAACACTTCCACTGAGGTTTATATACATGATGTAAGTATACAGTATATGTCATGTAATAACATTCATAATAACATGTAATATATACATGATGTAAGTATATATGTCATGTAGTAACATTCATAATAACATGTAATATATACATGATGTAAGTATACATGTCATGTAGTAACATTCATAATAACATGTAATATATACATGATGTAAGTACATATGTCATGTAGTAACATTTATAATAACATGTAATATATACATGATGTAAGTATATATGTCACGCAGTAACATTCATAATAACATGTAATATATATATGATGTAAGTATATATGTCACGTAGTAACATTCATAATAACATGTAATATATACATGATGTAAGTATATATGTCATGTAGTAACATTCATAATAACATGTAATATATACATGATGTGAGTATATATGTCATGTAGTAACATTCATAATAACATGTCATATATACATGATGTAAGTATATATGTCATGTAGTAACATTCATAATAACATGTAATATATACATGATGTGAGTATATATGTCACGTAGTAACATTCATAATAACATGTAATATATACATGATGTGAGTATATATGTCATGTAGTAACATTCATAATAACATGTAATATATACATGATGTAAGTATATATGTCATGTAGTAACATTCATAATAACATGTAATATATACATGATGTAAGTATATATGTCATGTAGTAACATTTATAATAACATGTAATATATACATGATGTAAGTATATATGTCATGTAGTAACATTTATAATAACATGTAATATATACATGATGTAAGTATATATGTCACGCAGTAACATTCATAATAACATGTAGTATATACATGATGTAAGTATATATGTCATGTAGTAACATTTATAATAACATGTAATATATACATGATGTAAGTATATATGTCATGTAGTAACATTCATAATAACATGTAATATATACATGATGTGAGTATATATGTCATGTAGTAACATTCATAATAACATGTAATATATACATGATGTGAGTATATATGTCATGTAGTAACATTTAATATTTTCATAATTTTAAGCATTCATTTGAAAAACGCATCATGACGTTTGCTTTTTCCCCAACAACATGTATGATTATTACTCACTGCAGACTTCATGAGAGCCAACAATCATAATAAGATATCACTTACTGTACAATGTCTGCTGTCATTAGACTGCTAGGATGTTCATGTATTCCCATTTAAATGAAGGAGGACTCATAATCCACAATAGAAAAGGGGGGTGGAACCAAGTATCTTTTTGGGTCATGCTCGCCATTGCCGGGTCTAAATTGGCTGTCAAAGTGTCCCAACTTGTCAGAATACGTCCTCATCCTTCTACTGTCCAGGTGAGAGGCATGATTTATGATCTACAATACAGTTTGACAAGCAAGGAAACAGCTAATCAGTCCATGATATCAACATAGGCACACTGATCACGCTATAGTTTGTTAGCTCTTTTAATAACAATGTCACTAATACTTGTTAATATTTATAATAACAATATCACTAATACTTGTTAATATTTATAATAACAATATCACTAATACTTGTTAATATTTATAATAACAATATGACTAATACTTGTTAATATTTATAATAACAATATCACTAATACTTGTTAATATTTATAATAACAATATGACTAATACTTGTTAATATTTATAATAACAATATCACTAATACGTGTTAATATTTATAATAACAATATCACTAATGCTTGTTAATATTTATAATAACAATATCACTAATGCTTGTTAATATTTATAATAACAATATCACTAATGCTTGTTAATATTTATAATAACAATATCGTAAATACTCGTTAATATTTATAATAACAATATCACTAATGCTTGTTAATATTTATAATAACAGTATGACTAATATGTGTTAATATTTATAATAACAATATCACTAAGGCTTGTTAATATTTATAGTAACAATATGACTAATACGTGTTAATATTTATAATAACAATATCACTAGTACTTGTTAATATTTATAATAACAATATCACTAATGCTTGTTGATATTTATAATAACAATATCGTTAATACTTGTTAATATTTATAATAACAATATCACTAATGCTTGTTAATATTTATAATAACAATATGACTAATATGTGTTAATATTTATAATAACAATATCACTAATACTTGTTAATATTTATAATAACAATATCACTAATGCTTGTTAATATTTATAATAACAATATCGTTAATACTTGTTAATATTTATAATAACAATATCACTAATGCTTGTTAATATTTATAATAACAATATGACTAATACGTGTTAATATTTATAATAACAATATCACTAATACTTGTTAATATTTATAATAACATTATGACTAATATGTGTTAATATTTATAATAACAATATCACTAATGCTTGTTAATATTTATAATAACAATATCGTTAATACTTGTTAATATTTATAATAACAATATCACCAATGCTTGTTAATATTTATAATAACAATATCACTAATGCTTGTTAATATTTATAATAACAATATCGTTAATACTTGTTAATATTTATAATAACAATATCACTAATGCTTGTTAATATTAATAATAACAATATGACTAATACGTGTTAATATTTATAATAACAATATCACTAATACTTGTTAATATTTATAATAACAATATGACTAATACGTGTTAATATTTATAATAACAATATCACTAATGCTTGTTAATATTTATAATAACAATATTGTTAATACTTATTAATATTTATAATAACAATATCACTAATGCTTGTTAAAATTTATAATAACAATATCGTTAATACTTGTTAATATTTATAATAACAATATCACTAATGCTTAATATTTATAATAACAATATTGTTAATACTTGTTAATATTTATAATAACAATATCACTAATGCTTGTTAATTTTTATAATAACAATATTGTTAATACTTGTTAATATTTATAATAACAATATCACTAATGGTTGTTAATGTTTATAATAACAATATCACTAATGCTTGTTAATATTTATAATAACAATATCGTTAATACTTGTTAATATTTATAATAACAATATCACTAATGCTTGTTAATATTTATAATAACAATATCACTAATGCGTGTTAATATTTATAATAACAATATCGTTAATACTTGTTAATATTTAAAATAACAATACCACTAATACTTGTTAATATTTATAATAACAATATCACTAATACTTGTTAATATTTATAATAACAATATCACTAATACTTGTTAATATTTATAAAAACAGTATGACTAATATGTGTTAATATTTATAATAACAATATCACTAATGTTTGTTAGTATTTATAATAACAATGCTTGTCAATGCTTGTTAATATTTATAATAATGCTTGTCAATGCTTGTTAATATTTATAATAACAATATCGTTAATACTTAATATTTATAATAACAATATCACTAATGCTTGTTAATATTTATAATAACAATATGACTAATGCTTGTTAATATTTATAATAACAATATGACTAATACTTGTTAATATTTATAATAACAATATCACTAATACTTGTTAATATTTATAACAATTTCACTAATGCTTGTTAAAATTTATAATAACAATATCACTAATGCGTGTTAATACTTATAATAACAATATGACTAATACGTGTTAATATTTATAATAACAATATCACTAATGCTTGTTAATATTTATAACAATATGACTAATGCTTGTTAATATTCAAGTCACCAAATGTAAACGGAGTATTGTTGGCACTTCTTGGATGTTTTTATTGGGTTTTCTAGGCGGAATAGAGGAGCTCCCATTGGCACGGCTGTAAAACTTGTATTTATGAGTTAGAATGCATTAAAAACAAAAATACATCTGCCATGTCTTTCATAATGATTGTGAACAAAAGGCAGAATTCCAAAAACAAGTGCAGTCTCCCCTTTAAACATATCAAGCGCATAAAAGTCCTCATTCTTGCTGCATGAGGAGAACATGCAAACTCCACACGGAGATGAGAAGCCAGCCTACACGCTAACCACACTTTTATTGACTCAAATGACAATATTAATTTACCCTGCTCAAACTCTTACTGCCACGTCCTTGCATTTTACTAAAAAAATATATATATATATATCTTGTTTTATTTATCGTTTTCATTTGATCCACTCCAATCCAATCCACTTTATTTATACAGCACATTTGAACAAACAATAGAAGTTTGACAAAGTGCTGCACAGAAGTTGATACATACACACTCGGAGAGTCAATGATATCAAACATTTAACTATAAAAGAATAAATACTTCAGAGAAAATCAAATAGACTAAAATCACACAACTCTCATGCTGGTTTAAAAGTCAGAGATTAAAAATATGTTTTAAGACGTGATTTAAAAGTCATTCAAAAATAGCAAGAGGGATTTTGTTCCAATGTTTTGGAGCCACAGCAGAAAATGCGTGTTCACTTCTGGATTTTAAACGGGTTCTAAGGACAACAAGAAGAAACTGATCAGCTGACCATGAATTGATTAACGCGGACCCCGACCTAAACAAGTTGAAAAACTTATTGGGGTGTTACCATTTAGTGGTCAATTGTACGGAATATGTACTGTACTGTGCAATCTGCTAATAAAAGTTCCAATCAATCAATCAAACTTCAGAGACCTCGTGGGGGTGTACATTTTTAAAAGGTCTGACATATATTGTGGCGCTAATCCATTTAGAGATCTAAAAACAAACAATATTTTCAAATGAATCCTAAAATGAACTGGGAGCCAGTGAAGGGATGCTAAAATGTGTTCATGTTTTTTAGCGGCAGTTAAAACATTTTGGACTAAAAGTGCAATGGAGCGATCGAGGCCTGCTTCATTCCAACGTAGAGGAAGTTGCAGTCGTCCAAACCTGATTAAATAAAAGCATGGTTAAAACTGATTTAATTTTTGCTAAAAGTCTTAGATCAGGGGTGTCCAAAGTGCGGCCCGGGGCCCATTTGCGGCCCGCAGGTTATTTTTTAACGGCCCCACGGCACATTTTAAGAATACGATTGAAAAAAATAAAAAACATTAAAAGTGGTATTTAAAGAGCAAACAGGTGAAATGTAACAAGAAAATGTAGCAATGTTTACTCTAATCACACAAAGCTGCCATGCAGGCTGTTTCTTTATTTAAAAAATAACAATGAATCAAAATCAATGTCATTATGAATTATTGACCTATTCAAGGCTCCAATTACGTCACATTAAATATTTTGAGATATTTTTTGGGGGAAATGTTGCATATTTTGTGTTTGCCATGTAAAAAAAACAGCTGTTTTTTTTTTTAAAGAAGGGCCTAAAACGAACAAACAAAAAACATAAACAACAATAAAACTTATAATTGACAGATAGATCTGAAGTTGATCTCGAGATTATTGTGTTAAAAGAGTAAAAAAATATATATGTAATTTATTTTTTAACACTTTAATGAGTAGGACCCTTTTGGATCCCCTACAATTTTAGTGTGATTAGTTTTTAAGTGTCATTGCTCAAAAAATAATAATGAATTAAAATCAATGGTGTTATGAGTTATTGACCTTTTTAAGGCTCCAATTATTATATAATCTCAAATATCCCACTTAAAAATCTTATTGGGTGAAAATATTGCATATTTTGTGTTTTTTTCATTAAAAAAAGGGTTTTCTTTGACAAAAAGAGCATACAATTTAAATCTTTAAAAAATGTTATATTGAGAGATAGACCTAATGTTGATCTAGAGATTTAAAAACTTGAATAATAACACAAATAATAATACTGAATAATGACACATTTTTTATATTTTTTGGACCAAAACCCTTTGGGGTCCCCGGGATCAAGCCTGAGTGGAAGCCTAAATGTATATTTTTTATACATATATTGTATTGGTTTTTAAAATAAAAAATATCAAAATGGCCCCTGCTAGCTTTGATTTTTCAATGTGCGACCCTCAGTGGAAAAAGTTTGGACACCCCTGTCTTAGATGATTAAAAACTAGATCGTACAACGGAGTTAATCTGCTGTTCCAATTTAAAATCATTGTCCAACTTAAAACCAAGATTTGTGAGTGTTGGTTTTAAATAGAGCATCGGGGGGTCCAGGTCACTGGGGGGAGCATTCTGTTGGACTTTTCAGTCAAATACAATTATTTCTGTCTTGTTTAGAAAGTTTACATGCTTTTATATCCTCAAGACAATTTAAAAAGTCATTTTAAACATGCGTCACTTTTCTTTTTTAAAAGGGACATAGATTTGTGTATCATCCACATAGAGATGATATATGTAGAAATACCTGATGGTAGCTTTTTATGTCTCATTCTGAACTCAACTACAGCACTTCACAGCAAAATCAATCAATCATCATTCAATGTTTATTTATATAGCCCTAAATCACAAGTGTCTCAAAGGGCTGTACAAGCCACAACGACATCCTCGGTACAGAGCCCACATAAAATCACCCAAAAGGAACGGAATGTGACCTTAAAAAGGGAAGTATTGTTACACTTCCTAATCATTGATGTGGGATCTGAGCCCAGGATGTCGTTGTGGCTTGTGCAGCCCTTTGAGACAGTTGTGATTCAGGGCTATATAAATAAACTTTGATTGATTGATTGATTGATACCTTTTGTCGAATGTGTGGAGGCGTGAAAACAGAGGAAGTATTGGACACACACACACACACACAAGTGATGAAAAACCCAAAGTGCTTGCACTTACTACCAAAAGATACACACTAGATTGACTTGACTGAGATCAGGTCACATGTAAACACTCGCACTTCAATGAAATAGAAAATGTTTGTCCATCTATTTTGATGCAGACAATAAAACAAGACACCCGCTGGACGCTTCATTAGGTACACATTTTAAAATGCTGCTTTGTTGCAATATTCTTGAGTTTTAATTTAGGCGGTCTAAACAAGTATTTATGTAACATTGAATAATATCACTGTTAGAAATAAAGCTACATTTGTTGTATTGAGCATGATCAAAGCCGGGTGTTACATATGTTGCCATCCAGGCGGAAACTAGTCCGTGTTCTTCAGATGCTCATGGGAAATGATGGCGACTGCGGTAAAGAATATGTTGAAAATAACCGGGGCTAAGACGCATCCTTGTTTCACTTCCATCTTGACATGGAAGGGGTCCGGCAGTTGTCCACCAATTGGAACCCTGGCTTGCATGCCATCATGAAACTGTTGGAGGATCAGGAGGACTTTGGATGGGACTCCAAACCTGAGTATGCTCCAGAGAAGCTTTCAGTCTACTGTGTCCAAAACCTTCCACAGATGGATAAAAGCCATGGACAGGTCTTGTTTGTCTTCTCTGGCTTTCTCTTGTATTTAAAAATCCTGTTGGGTTGGACTCCGCCAAGGCTGCCCTTTGTCACCCATTCTGTTCATAACTTTTATGGACAGAATTTCTAGGTGCAGTCAAGGCGTTGAGGGGATCTGGTTTGGTGGCTGCAGGATTAGGTCTCTGCTTTTTGCAGATGATGTGGTCCTGATGGCTTCATCTGGCCAGGATCTTCAGCTCTCACTGGATCGGTTCGCAGCCGAGTGTGAAGCGACTGGGATGGGAATCAGCACCTCCAAGTCCGCGTCCATGGTTCTCGCCCGGAAAAGGGTGGAGTGCCATCTCCGGGTTGGGGAGGAGACCCTGCCCCAAGTGGAGGAGTTCAAGTTCCTCGGAGTCTTGTTCACGAGTGAGGGAAGAGTGGATGGTGAGATCGACAGGTGGATCGGTGCGGCGTCTTCAGTAATGCGGACGCTGTATCGATCCGTTGTGGTGAAGAAGGAGCTGAGCCGGAAGGCAAAGCTCTCAATTTACCGGTCGATCTACGTTCCCATCCTCACCTATGGTCATGAGCTTTGGGTAATGACTGAAAGGACAAGATCACGGGTACAAGCGGCCAAAATGAGTTTCCTCCGCCGGGTGGCGGGGCTCTCCCTTAGAGATAGGGTGAGAAGCTCTGTCATCCGGGAGGAGCTCAAAGTAAAGCCGTTGCTCCTCCACATGGAGAGGAACCAGGTGAGGTGGTTCGGGCATCTGGTCAGGATGCCACCTGAACGCCTCCCTAGGGAGGTGTTTCGGGCACGTCCGACCGGTAGGAGGCCACGGGGAAGACCCAGGAAACGTTGGGAAGACTATCTCTCCCGGCTGGCCTGGGAACGCCTCGGTATCCCCCGGGAGAAGCTGGATGAAGTGGCTGGGGAGAGGGAAATCTGGGCTTCCCTGCTTTGGCTGCTACCCCCGCGACCCGACCTCGGATAAGCAGAAGAAGATGGATGGATTAAAAATCACGTTCGTTGTGCTACGGTTCTTACGGACTCCACACAGGGTTTCTGGCAGGATGTTCTCTGAAATGTGCACACCCAGACGGGAGAACATGATCCTTGTCGGGACGTTGCCTGCAATTGAAAGGAGTGAGACACCTCTGCTTTTGTCACAAGACCATTGATCACCTTTCTTTTTATATATGGTGATAATGGTGGCGTCTTTCCAGTCCTGTTTTCCAGATGGCAGAGGCCGGCGAGTGAGGAGGTCACCTCCACACTTGAATACTTCAGCTGGGATGGAGTCTGAACCGGCACTTTTATTGTTTTTAAGGCAATTGATTGCTTTCTGAACTTCATGAAATTCATCAAGTTGAGGGACAGAGGGGATTGTCGGGTGTGTGGGGTTTCTCTGGTTTAGTACGGTGCTGAAGTGCTCTGCCCAACGTTCTAGAATGTGTTGGTCCTTCTGCTCTGGGGCACATTGATGTGTTTGATTGTGTCATAGAAGCGTTGTTGGCATCTGCAAGAGATTGAATGTCTTCCGCTTTCTCGACCCACCAATCGTTCTCCATCCGCCGTAGAGCTCTTTGTGCTTCTGCTTTGATAGTGGACTATTTCTTCTTGAGGGATTGAGGGTTGGCTAGAGCAACTGAGTGTGCCTTGCGTTTTTCCTTGGGAAGGTGGTGAATGCCAGGTGCGTTCTCGTCCAACCAGTCTTGGTGATGTTTCTTGGTGTTCTTCCTGCACCCACCGTTCTTCCCCATTGCCACAGGGCTTTTTACGGGGGACGGGGAATATGGGCCTGCGTAGGGAGTAGATTTGGGTGAGTGTAGGAGTGCGCAGTTCTTACTCTCACCGTCTTGGCTCCAACCAGCTTCTTCCAGTGGCATGAGTAATCACGACTACCTTTTGCTGATTGGAGCTGCAGGGACTGCCAGAGATCCAGTCTGTCGGTATCCTGTCCAATGTGAATCCCCAAAACACAGATTTTTCGTTGGGGGTTCACTCCCGTAGCCATACACCCCCCCGGGTATACCCACATGGCAGTGGGGCAGTAGTTGATGGGGAGCCAGAATGTGTCCACATTTGTGTGGGCATGCTCACCCCACCTCTAGGGACCATTGCAGCTCCGAGATCCCCCTACTGGGTTCAGCCTGGCTTCACGTGGCGTACTGTTCTAACTTATATCTGTCAGTAGACTCGCTATGGAAGCGCTAAAAACTACCAGTACAACAAAGATGAAGAGAGAAGACGCTGTCGAAGTGGAGGCATGCAAATAAGACCGCAGACAAAACGGTGCATCCTGAGGAGACTGTCAAAAGGGGCTTGAAGATGATCATCTATGCAACATTTTGAGCAAATAACCACCATCACATGTTATGTAGACCACAAGGAAGTCTTTTAAATGTAGAAAATAATCATAATATGACCCCTTTTAGGCGCATTATAATCCGGTGCAGCTTTTGTAGGAAAATAGACCTGACTAGACCCACGGTCCAAGAAATACTGTGCACACTTTCCAAGACCAAAATGGAGCGCGAGCTCACACTTTGTGCACATGCAGTGAAGTCTCCACATTGATTCTGGCACATGTGTGGAAATATTTCTGAATGTTTAGATCCTACGTGTACCAGGTCTACCTTATGTACGCTCGCTCACACGTTGGACATGCTGGCCTGAGTTTGAGCTTGCGGCTACGCTAGCACGAGCACATGACCATAATTGAAGACTGGATAGTAAGATGGCAAGAGATAAAGTCTCACAAAATACTGTAAGAAATGTCTGAAAAAGGATAAAGAACAAGCGATTACATTTTGGTCCTGATCCGGATCATTTCTCCTCCCGTACGTTACCTTACATTTACCTTACGAGCTTCAACTTCAGCCCTGCCTCAACCCACAGAGACAAAGATGGTGGATGACTGACAAGAGGCGTTACTCCGTGTCTTTCATTCCACTTGATAGCTCAAATATTGTTTTATTTCAAAGTCATTTGAATAACTCACTATTTCAGTTATTTCTGAAACAAAAAGGCCACATCATTTAAATCAATGATGATTTTAAGGTGCAGTGGCGTTGCACCTATGCCAGTTAAGTGGAAGCACAGGACACAGCTACTGTACATACTGTACACTACATTGTGTACACCTTGGACCATTTATCATCCCATTCATACAGCAGTAAAATGTGCATTCACAGTAAATATACACTATATACACTTTTCAAGTTTTCTTTCCCCACACAGTCATGAAGGGTGCCTTAAGGCCCTTTTCCACCAGAGGAAGAAATGAAATACCCCCTGACTTTCCATCAAAAACTGCTCTGGTACATACACTTCCACAGGAACCATTTTAGTTCCGAGTAGAAAGGTGGTCCTTTGAAAACTATATTGAACTACATTATATATATATATATATATGTGTATATATATATATATATATATGTGTATATATATATATATATATATATATATATATATATATATATATATATATATATATATATATATATATATATATATATATATATATATATATATACTTGCAGTGTGTATATTGTACATATTACATATTGTTATGAAGGTGTCTGTTACTACATTATATATAAACTTGCAGTGTGTATATTGTACATATTACATATTGTTATGAAGGTGTCTGTTACTACATTATATATATACTTGCAGTGTGTATATTGTACATATTACATATTGTTATGAAGGTGTCTGTTACTACATTATATATATACTTGCAGTGTGTATATTGTACATATTACATATTGTTATGAAGGTGTCTGTTACTACATTATATATATACTTGCAGTGTGTATATTGTACATTTTACATATTGTTATGAAGGTGTCTGTTACTACATTATATATATACTTGCAGTGTGTATAATGTACATATTACATATTGTTATGAAGGTGTCTGTTACTACATTATATATATACTTGCAGTGTGTATATAAAACATTACATGTTCAAACACTACATCAATTATTTTTGAATCGTTCATACACTATCAAATATGAAATCATTCATACACTATATCAAATCTTTCTGAATCATTCTTACATTATCAAATAAATCATTTTGAATCGGTTATTCACCATATGAAATATTTTTGACTCATTCATAAACTATTAAATCTTATCGAATCGTTCATACACTATCAAATCTTTTTGAATCCTTCACACACCATCACATCTTATCGAATCGTTCATAAACTATATAAAATCATTTTGAATTGTTCATACAGTATATTAAATCTTATCGAATCGTTCATGTACTATCAAATCTTATCGAATCGTCCATACACTAATATCGGATTTTATCGAATCGTTTATACACTATAGTAAATCTTAACGAATCGTTCATACACTATATCAAATCGTATGGTATCGTTCTAATTTTAAAATACATTGTTTTTGAATGGTAACGTAATCTCGGTGTGTATCGAATCATCCATCTCAAAGATGTACAATCTTAGTACATGCTGTAACAGTAGGCACTGACATGCCATATGCTAATGCTAACAGGCTAAGGCTAAATCTGGTGTGTTTGTGTTGTCGCCGTGAGACATCACAGACGTGATTCACAGCTGAAATGGACCATAAGGACTCGTCTGACCCTCATGAAGTCATTTACTGAAGGGACGACTTTCTGACTGATTTTTTTAATGTAAAATTGGGTACACTTTTGGGTTTTTTTAAATGTCGTTTGTATGCATTTTACTTACTTACACTTTAGTAAAAGTAATATTGTCTGTTTATATGATATTAATGTACTGTCGTTCCTTCATACGTCGTCAGCCTGATTTGTACAAACTCAGTTTCCATATGAGTTGGGAAATTGTGTTAGATGTAAATATAAACAGAATACAATGATTTGCAAATCATTTTCAACCCATATTCAGTTGAATGCACTACAAAGACAACATATTTGATGTTCAAACTCATAAACTCTTTTTTTTTTGGCAAATAATAATTAACTTCGAATTTCATGGCTGCAACACGTGCCAAAGTAGTTGTGAAAGGGCATGTTCACCACTGTGTTACATGGCCTTTCCTTTTAACAACACTCAGTAAACGATTGGGAACTAATTGTTGAAGCTTTGAAAGTGGAATTCTTTCCCATTCTTGTTTTATGTAGAGCTTCAGTCGTTCAACAGTCCGGGGTCTCCGCTGTTGTATTTTACGCTTCATAATGCGACACACATTTTCGATGGGAGACAGGTCTGGACTGCAGGCGGGCCAGGAAAGTACCCGCACTCTTTTTTTACGAAGCCACGCTATTGTAACACGTGCTGAATGTGGCTTGGCATTGTCTTGCTGAAATAAGCAGGGGCGTCCATGAAAAAGACGGCGCTTAGATGGCAACATATGTTGCTCCAAAAGCTGTATGTACCTTTCAGCATTAATGGTGCCTTCACAGATGTGTAAGTTACCCATGTCTTGGGCACTAATACACCCCCATACCATCACACATGCTGGCTTTTACACTTTGCGTCGATAACAGTCCGGATGGTTCGCTTCCCCTTTGGTCCGGATGACACGATGTCGAATATTTCCAAAAACAATTTGAAATGTGGACTCGTCAGACCACAGAACACTTTTCCACTTTGCATGAGTCCATCTTAGATGATCTCGGGCCCAGAGAAGCTGGCGGTGTTTCTGGGTGTTGTTGATAAATGGCTTTCGCTTTGCATAGTAGAGCTTTAACATGCACTTACAGATGTAGCGACCAACTGTATTTAGTGACAGTGGTTTTCTGAAGTGTTCCTGAGCCCATGTGGTGATATCCTTTAGAGATTTGATACAGTGCCGTCTGAGGGATGGAAGGTCACGGTTATTCAATGTTGGTTTCCGGCCATGCTGCTTACATGCAGTGATTTCTCCAGATTCTCTGAACCTTTTGATGATATTATGGAGAGTAGATGTTGAAATCCCTAAATTTCTTGCAATTGCACTTTGAGAAACATTGTTCTTAAACTATTTGACTATTTGCTCACGCAGTTGTGGACAAAGTGGTGTACCTCGCCCCATCCTTTCTTGTGAAAGACTGAGCATTTTTTGGGAAGCTGTTTTTATACCCAATCATGGCACCCACCTGTTCCCAATTTGCCTGTTCATCTGTGGGATGTTCCAAATAAGTGTTTGATGAGCATTCCTCAACTTTATTAGTATTTATTGCCACCTTTCCCAACTTCTTTGTCATGTGTTGCTGCCATCAAATTCTAAAGTTAATGATTATTTGCACAAAAAAAATGTTTATGAGTTTGAACATCAAATATGTTGTCTTTGTAGCATATTCAACTGAATATGGCTTGAACATGATTCGCAAATCATTGTATTCCGTTTATATTTACATCTAACACAATTTCCCAACTCATATGGAAACGGGGTTTGTATAAACTACCCTAAATGACAGGAACCTTTAGTCCCTGGAATTAAAGGTTTTAGGAACTTTTGGAGGAAATGGGCCTTTAGTAATGAACAGAAATGATTCATTACCAGAATCCATGCTTTCATTGACTCTCTTATCTCATCGAGTTTACAATGTGGTCTTGTTCCAATGTGTCACTTCACTGTGTTGAACATTGCCGTTTAATCAGTCATAAAACTGAAACTTGGAAACGTTTGTCCAATAGCTTGTCTGTCATCAGTCACATCATCATCTGTGTAACTTCATAGCAGCAGAAATGAGTTACTGACCAGATATGATGTTGACTTTTCTCATTTGTAACCAAAAGTCCAAACATCCTCCTGCACAGCTTGTTGGGGAAATATGATAATGACTTGACACTACAGAGGAGTGTTCTTCTTTGAAGGTGACAACTGCCTCATCAACACCCAACCTGTTCTGAAAACATCTCTTTTGCATATTAGTGACAAGAACAGAAGGTGTGGGGCCATAAGATGCCTCACACGCTTATGACATTGATTTGAATTAGAAAATGTAATCACGTGACCTGGAGGCACATCCGGGCTCTACCGGGTTTCAGGAGAGTCCCGTCAGGCTACTGATTATTTACCTGCATCAGTGCAGATTTGGGCAGATTTTTGAAAGCTTTAGAGGCAAATATATAAGCGATGATGAAAAAAATGTGGATTTATACATTCTTAAGAAAAAATTTTTTTTCATGATTTAAACTTACAACGTTAGTTATATTAAGCCATAGAATATACAAATACGGATAATCTTAACAAAAACTCGTCAAAACAGCCCAATACCTATAATATGGGCTTTTTAAACATAAGATCATTGTCTCCCAAGGCGTTATTAGTTAATGAGGTCATTAGAGACAACAATCTTAACGTCATTGGTCTCAGCGAAACCTGGCTCAAACCAGACGAATTTTTTGCGCTCAATGAGGCATCTCCTCCTAACTATACGAATGCGCATGTTGCCCGTCCTCTTAAAAGGGGAGGGGGTGTCGCACTAATATACAATGAAAATTTCAACCTTACCCCTAACCTAAATAATAAATATAAATCGTTTGAGGTGCTTACTATGAGGTCTGTCACACCGCTACCTCTCGACCTGGCTGTTATCTATCGCCCCCCGGTGGCCATCGATGAAGTGCTGGCTGTCCAGAGTCGGGACCCCGGGTGGACCACTAGCCTGTGCATCGGTTGGGGACATCTCTGTGCTGCTGACCCGTCTCCGCTCGGGATGGTTTCCTGTTGGCCCCGCTGTGGACTGGACTCCCGCTGATGTGTTGGATCCACTGTGGACTGGACTTTCACAATGTTATGTCAGACCCACTCGACATCCATTGCTTTCGGTCTCCCCTACCCACATATGCGGTCCTCTCCAAGGTTTCTCATAGTCATTCACCGACGTCCCACTGGGGTGAGTTTTTCCTTGCCCGTATGTGGGCTCTGTACCGAGGATGTCGTTGTGGCTTGTACAGCCCTTTGAGACACTTGTGATTTAGGGCTATATAAATAAACACTGATTGATTGATTGATTGACAAATGATGCAATCTCTTGTCCTTTATTTACGTTTAGTTATGCTCTCAAACACTACTAATATAGTACTTAAACAAATCAAACATTTTACAAAGTGATCCCTGCAGACACGAGCATGGTCCGATTGTATTCCACAAGATGATGAATGTTATTTTTGTTAGAGCCATTTCTTTCAACAAACGTTTGTTTTTTCCCCAGACTTTTATACCTTTAGGCCTGGTTCACAC